>NC_141667.1:98707931-98717931 GCF_028749965.1 Puma concolor
TAAGCAGAGGAACACACTTTACAACCTAAAGGGGATGGAGAGGACAAAGGTCCAATGAGCCGATTTCGTGGAGTGGTGGGGAGTAATCATGGGAAAAGCATTAGTGTCACAGGACTGGGGTTCTGGTTCTGGCTCTGCCACTTACTCACTGTGTTCTCAGAAAATTCCTTCTACCTCTCTGAGCTTGAATTTCTTGTCCTCAAACTGAGGCATTTGATACCATAATATGTAGAGTATCCACTCCTCATTAATGTTCTGGAATCCTAAAAAAGCAGAAGGTGTGGGGTGTCCCCTGTCCTCTCAAGCCCCAGAAATCCATGGACAACTTTGTACAGCGACGAAGAGCTCTCTTCTAACAAGATTTCTTAAAATAATGGACTCCTTTAACAAGACTAATGTAATGAGCAAAGTGTTCATGAATCTGAAATAATGTATTAAATTTCATATGGCCTTTTAAAATTAAGGGAGAGGGGGAGTTGAACAAAATGTACAGTGGACATTATGAACTTAAAAGGCTTGAGAAATTGCTCCATTAAGATTAGTAAATATTTGCTGAACTCCTGCTCCATTCCAGGCACAGTGCCAGGCACTAGGGGCATCAGGATGAATAAGACAGTCCCTGCCCTTTTAAAAAGTCAAGGTATAGTGTAGACATACCAAAATGTAAAAAAGCAGTTCAAAATGCTGTAATAAGGGCAATGACAAAGATATGCCCAGGATACCATGAGGCCTAACCCATCCTGGGGAGAGTCCTAGAAAGGCTTCTTACAGGAAGTGGTAGCTGAACTGACTTTGAAAGAAGTGCTTCAGGCCTTCTTGCTAAACCCAAAGCTCTACAAGGAGCTTTCCACTTTCAGTATAGTCTGAACCTTTGCTGTTAAGGTTGAATTTTACTTGCTTTTTTTTTTTTTTTCAGAAAGCAGCCAAATGAGGGCTTTTGAAAGCGGAAGAGGGGAGTCAAATTCTCTTAGCTAATTCCTTTCCAGTTCTATCCGTTGGTATAGATTTTGGTTAGATTAGGATCTTCAGACTCAGATTCTTAGTGTTCTGAAATATATTCCATTAATGGAAATGCTGACTTAAAATAAATGATTAGGATCATTTATGGTTCTCAGGCCTTGGTGATACTCCCCATACTAGACTATTTCTGTCACCAAGGTGTTCAGTAAACTCCTGAGAGCTATTAGTTATAATAGGTAATAATGGAGGGAAGAAGAGAAACGCCAGTGCAACTCTAGCCAGGTTGAGAGAGCCTAAGATCTTCACTGAACTCTGTTCGCTGTCTTGTCTGTATTTGATGTGCTCTCCATGATGTACCTTAGATTTATGGAGTTTCCTGTTGAAATTGGACTTCCTTTTTAGAAACAAAACAAAAACTTAAGAAAATGCTACAGTAGGGCTACTACATACAGATATTAAACAGATACCAGTATTTTCTATGTTTTGGAAGACAGGAAAAGTGTAGTGTCATTAAGAAAGGAGACCTTCTCTATTCTAAAGGGAAATCTACAACAGAGCACTGAAGGGATATATCATGAGCTCCTAGAAGAAGAAACCAGTCTCTAGGTCTCTGTGACAAGTCACAACAAACAAAACACACTTCTTGCAGGAGAGAAACATGGTAGGCCTAATAAATCTGGAATTAGAGAAGGTTTGTGTCTTACCGTCTCCTGTGGGCATGAGAGAAAACAATGGGTGTGATGGCAGGACCATTTGGTGGCTTGATAACTAGTTGAATGACTATCCTGAAAGGGTGCTGATTTGGATGTATGTCATCTTAGAGTTTGGAGTATTAAGCCCTAGGGAGCTGCTCTGCATGTTTTTGGAACAAGACAGAGAGGAAAGAATGTAAAACAGAAAGAGAAAATAAAGAGGGAGGAAAGGGAGTGAGGGCTCTTTATCCACAAGGACTCTGACCATAACCCAGTCCTGTTAGTATTTATATCAGCTTGGAAGGTGGTCGAGAGCATGATCAACCACATTGCAGATTATGCCAATCAGGATGAGAACTGGGATGCAACAGGTCCTTGCCAAGAATAAGATAATAGGCTAAACATAACAAGATGAAAGGAAACTGGGATGAATGCAAGTTTCTACCCATGGGTCCAAAAAATCAATGTGCTAGTTAAGATGAGAGAGGCATGAATTAGCTGAAGCACTTACAAAACAGATAAAAATCCCAAAAGACAAAGGGTTTGAATTGCCTGTAAACTCATTGATGATGGGGTCAAATAATCTAATGGGGTCTTAGGCTAGAACTTGATGGTTCTCCGTTACTCTGAACTGATACTCAGACCTTATATGGAAAATTCTGCCCAGTTCTTGTCTTGGTGTTTTTTTTGGTTTTTTGGTTTGTTTGTTTTTTAATATAATTTATTGTCAAGTTGGCTATCATACAGTGTATACAGTGTGCTCTTGGTTTTGGGGGTAGATTCCCGTGATTCATCGTTTACATACAATACCCAGTGCTCATCCCAACAAGTGCCCTCCTCAATGCCCATCACCCATTTTCCCCTCTCCCCCACCTCCCCCATCAACCTTCATTTTGTTCTTGGCATTTTAAGAAGGATGTAGACAAACTGGAATGTGTCCAGAGTAAAGACCAGGATTGTGTAAACCATAGCATTTTAGTAGAAAAGACAGGAAGGACCTAAGTGCTGAGTTCAAATTCTTGAAAGAGAATTAGTTTGGGAGAGAGACAACTCTGAGACCAGTATAAGGAAGGACTTTCTAACAAAACTGTTGAAAGTTAAAGTGGGCCATTTTGGAGCAAGTGATGTTTCCATTGATTCAAAGTGTTTTTGTTTTTTGTTTGTTTGTTTGTTTGTTTTTTGAGAAGGAGCACGTGCACACGGAAGGGGGAGAGAGAGAGAGAGAGTGTGCACAAGCACAGGGGAGGAGAGAGAGAGAGGGAGAGAATCCCAAGCAAGCTCCGCAATGTCAGTGCAGAGCCTGATGCAGGGCTCTAACTCATGAACTGTGAGATCACGACCTGAGCTGAAATCGAGCTGAAATCACGTGCACGTGCGCGCGCGCACACACACACACGCACACACAAACATGTTTTCTTTTGTACATTCTTGGAGCAAGTACTATGTGCCAGGCACTGGGGATGCCAAGGCATAGTACTTTCTATGAATGAGAAGATAGAAACCACAGTCCAACACATGTTGGACTAGATATGTGAAAAATAAGTATAATAGAAGAGAGAAAGGGAGTTACTAACTCTGCTGCTCAGCAAAAATGGATTCCAAGCCAGGCAAAGCAGAGGAAAGAGTGGGGCTGTGGCCTCCAGCTGGGGAAGTTCTTGGCTGTGTTGGGGTGGGGAATAGTCTCCTGGGAGATGAGATTGCCGAGGTAGGCTGGGACTGGGTTGTGAAGGACTTTGGTATTATGATAAGGAGCTTGCTCTTTAGGGGGAAAAATGGAGGAAACAGGGAGAGACTACTTAAAACAGGCACTTTCAGACAATGATTCTGCTGACAGAGAAAATGGTCTGGACTCCGGAAAATGGTGACAAGGAGACTCAGTGGTTTTCTACATCTCTGAGAGCCTGAGTTCATGGAAGACTTGGTCAAGAAGACTTGGTCTGGGATTGACTAGGAATATTTTCCAAGAAAAGGAACAATACACAGCTGTTAAACACAGCCTGTCAGCAAGGCTGCTTAAACTGAATGTTATTTTAAACTGAAAATTAGAAATTGAGAGATTTTTCAGCCTCTGAAGCTCTCAAAGAAACTAATACCTGAGAGAAAGAAAAGCTGCCACTGACATCAGGAACTGGCCTGGCACCCACAGCTAGGCCTTGGTATTCTTCTGTTGAACATAAACAATTTCACAGAGTACCAACACCAGAAAAGGCCACTCTGTGACCATGATGGTCACAGACAAAACAAGACAAAACAAGACCTCCTCATATTCATCTCTGAGTGAAAACAAAAGCAAGAACATTGTTCAAATCACGAAAATAACCAACCATGCCCCTATCCAGCTAGTAGAAGTGACTGCTGCTGCTTTGTCCATAACAGTGACAGCCCAGCTCCATTCTTCTCATCTTGTAAGTAAGATGTATTAAGATACCCAGTCAAATGCAAATCCAGGTCCCATTTCCTTGAACCCTTCTTCAAATCACTTAACACAAGTCCAAATCCCATAACGAATGATTTCTAAATCCTCTTCCTGAAAATAGATGCCTCATGGTTCAACATGGGGCATGTTCTCTCTCATTGCAGTGTATCAACAAACCCATATTTTCCTGATGATCTTTGATTAGAGGACACTGATACACCATTACTTTATAGCTTATCCCTAGCTTTAGGGGTTCAAACTGTCCCTGAGGTTTTCAGGTAGACTATTATACAAACTAGGAATGATGGGCTAGTCCATGTACTGTTTCAAGCACAAGACTTGGGTTATCCACTTTGTCCACCTAATACATTCTAAGAACCAGCTCAAAACTCAGCAGCTTCTATGATGATTCCTGGTATCTCTCCTATGAAATAATCCATCCTCTGAGGCCTGCCGTACCTGGTACTGACCTCTTTTGGCAAACTATACAAATTATATATATTTGAACAAACTGAATAGTATTGTAAATATTTTTAAGCACTCCTGGTCGGTTATAAACTCATTGAGAGCAAGAACTCTGTCTTATTAATCTTTGCGACCTCGGTGTCTAACAGGTAGTATGAAGAGAGTATTCAATGAAAGTTCATTAAATGAATAAATGAAAAAAATGAATGAATGAAATGTTATACTTGGAAGTGACTTACTCAGTTACCTAGTCCAGGGTCTCAAACTCAAATGCTTAGTGGGGCTCAGCAGGTGATGGACAGGGAGTACTGCCCTATCAGTGCCCTATCAGCCCAATATGTGATTTCTGAACTTGTTCAACCCCTAAGTTTATATGTGAGGACATTGTGGCCCAGAGAGATTAGGGTTATGCCTGAGGTCTCCCAGCCATCAATGGCAGAACAGATTCAAACCCAGGTCTTAAGAATCACAATCAAAATTAGTATCTCCTGATCATGTTCTGGCAGTAAGGGATTCCTAATGTACACTCCTATTCAAGGTAAAGTGCAGATGTTCAGGGTGAGGGAAAAGATGAGTAAAAATCATAGAAATGGGATCTGAACTTTGCTGATGGTTCCATATGCCAGGTTATATTTCTAAGCAATATTTCTAGTATTTGCTTTCCTTTCTCAATGGTGTGTGTGTTTCCCTCTCACTAGTAAATTTAATTACATATATTTTAAAACTTAAGTATTATTTCTATCAATGTGGTAGATGTAACTGTATAAAATGTCAAATTGTACCACTAGCCTTGTAATGACAACTGTGTGTCCCCAGCCCCATAGCTCACCTCCTAGGTCTTACTCCCCAGCGGTAACTACCCCCAGGGGTAATTCTTTTAGCTCTTCATATGACTTGCTGAAAAGTCTTTTCATTAAGTTTTTTATTTTAATTCCAGTATAGTTAACATGCAGTGCTATATGAGTTTCAGGTATAAAATACAGTGTTTCATCAATTCTGTCCATTACTCAGTGCTCATCATGATAAGTGTACTCTTTAATCCCCATCATCTATTTCACCCATGCCTCCAGCCACCTCCCCTCTGGTAACCACCAGCTTGTTCTCTATAGTTAAGACTCTGTTTCTTGGTTTGTCCCTCCCTCTCTCTCTTTTTTTCCATTGCTTGTTTTGTTTCTTAAATTCCACCTATGAATGAAATGATGTATTTGTCTTTCTCTGGCTGAATTATTTTGCTTAGCTTTATACTCTCTAGTTGCATCCATGTTGTTACAAATGACAAGATTTCATTCTTTTTTTATGGCTGAATAGTATGGCTGAATATATATCACATCTTTCATGCATCAGCTGATGGACACACGGGCTGCTTCCATAATTTGGCTATTATAAATAATACTCTAGTAATCACAGGGATGCATGTATCCCTTCAAATTTGTGTTTTTGTATCTGTGGGGTAAATACCCAGTAGTGTGATTACTGGATCATATAGTAGTTCTATTTTCCACTTTTTCAGGAACCTCCATACTGTTTTTCCACAATGACTGCACCAGTTTGCATTCTCACCAGCAGTGCACAGGGGTTCCTATTTCTCCACATCCTTGCCAACATTTGTTGTTTCTTGTTTTTGTTTTTTTTTTTATTTTAGCTATTCTGACAGGTATGAGGTGATACCTCATTGTGATTTTGATTTGCATTTCCCTGGTGGTGAGTGATATTGAGCATCTTTTCATGTGTTTGTTGGCCATCTGGATGCCTCTGAAAGTCTATTTAAATTCATGATTCTCCAGTTTCATTCTGGAAATGTTTGCCCTTCTGCTCTAGAAAATTTTCTTATACCATTTCTTCAATAATTTTCTTCTTTTCATTTTCTCTGTTATCTTCTAGAATTCCTATTAGTTGGTTGATGTAATTTTCTTTTCTTTCTTGTCTTCTATCCTTTTTTTTTTCTGTTTTCTTAGACATTTCCTCAGCTTTATCTTACAACTCTTGTTGTTGTCTGTTTTGCTTCTGCTCTTATACTTTTAAGTTCCCAGAACTTTTTCTCATTCTCTGAATTCTCTTTAATGTTCTCCTGTTCTTGTTTCATGGCTTCAGCATTGTCTTATGTCTCCTAATAATTGTAGTTTGTTTATTTCTTTGTGTGTTTGAAATTGCTTGTGCTGTAGTCTGTTTTCTGAATTCCCTTTTACTCTGTGTGTTTGTTTCAATCTCTGCTTGTTGCATTAGTACCTTTCCTCAAATGTCTAATGGACTTTGGCTGTCTAATCACATTTAAAATGAGGAACTAAAATACACAAATACATGAATCACTCACTCAACCAGTTAATCAGCACGGCACTAAAACTGTGATGAATAGGTGTTGTGTACATGGTGGGGCTTTTTGAGTGGTAGACTTTACTATACAGCAATCAGGTGGAGACCCACCTGTTGTTCTTAGGAGATTTTTAGTGGTCACTGTCTGCAGACAATTTTATGAGAGAAGAATCCTCCAGATTCTCTCCTGAAAGGTAAAAATGATGGCTTCCACTGTTCTGAGACGCAACAGAAGAATAGGGGAGGAGTGTTTCAAGAACTCCCCATTCAGTAGGCAGACTTTCACTTCATTTCCTGGTTGCTCACATTCTGCCTTATCCCTATTCCTAGTGTACCCCAGATCCTTTCTGGTTTCAGCATCTCCAAACAAAAATTTTCTAATCTACTTCTAGGGAGGTGGGGTTGGAAGGATTCATTTACCTTTAAAACACTTGCCCATGTCTCCTGTTGGCAGTCCTTCCCACAAAGCTACCTTCAGAGGTGTCCTGGCACTTCATGTGCCTCTTCGGGCTTCCTGGTGAGAGCTGCTTGCCTCTGTTGGTTCTCCCCACTGCAGGCTCAAGTCTCAGTTTTGAGAATCCACAAAGTCAGTTACTCCTTGTACTCCTGTATTCTAGCTTCCAAAATTTTGTTTGCCTTTCTTCTCGGCCTATCACCTCCTTTCTCTCTGCTTTTTTGGATGGTGCCTTCTTTATTCCTTTACCATCATTTTAGAGGGTCTTCAATGGAAAGCACAGAGACCAATGCATATGTCTGATCCACCATGTGTTACTGAAAGTTTCCCTAGGAAATGTAGACTTGATTTTTCATGCCTCTTAGTCTGAGATACATCTTGCGTAGGCAGGAACGTGGACAGTGGTCAACCTGGCTCATTTCCTGTTCTTAACAAGCAGTCTTACTGAAGTGTCTACAGACACAAACAGGTTCTTTGGCTCCTCTTGTTTAACATCATTCATATAAAGATCTACCTGTGTTGGGACTACTTCCATTCTGAACAAGTGATATTGTAATACTTACCATATTTCCCAATTTTATGAAAAGACTCATGTGTCAACAGTTTGACTATTTTAAACCTATTCTAATACGTTTTTAGTTCTGTGCTTTATTCATAGCTGAGTTGCGCTTTACTAATCTGTGCAATTATATTTATGTGACCATAATGTTACTTTATGTTGAGTTATAAAGGAGTCCTGTAACACCCTTTATGAAACAAGTGTCTGTTATTATCAACAGTAATGGGTGTGTGGTATATGCCACCAGATTTGGCCCATGATGAAGAAGTCCTGTTACTGACAACTGTGGCAGTGGGGATGGTGGTACATTGGTGAGGATGTGGGAGCAGTGACAGTGATCAAGTTGACAGTATGAAGACAGCAGTAATTGAGAGGTTTTTAGAAAAAATAATTAAACTCCTTTTATTTGCTTATTGTTCCTTGGCTCCTTATTATATGATCTACAACATCTGTGATAACTACCACGAATAAAGGTATGTCCACAATTCTGGGTGCCCACTTGTGGCCCTATCCACACCTGTAAGGTTCTTACAGAGTCAGATGATAGGAAGATCAGATCCTCTACATGATGTGACTGAGAGGGGCCACAGCTATTTTTCGTGGTCGTCCATCCACTCTACAGAAGGACCAGGTTTGACTCATGTTGACTGAAAGCGGCTCTTATTCAACTACAACCATGCCTGCCTACCAATTAATTAATGTCTCTGTTCTAAGGCATAGTACTAGGAGTTCTGAGGGACACAAAAGGAGAGATTGTCTTTTATTCTCTAGGAATTTTCCAGCAATACTAAGCAGGATAAGGTGAGCTTCTAATGGGCATGATGCCTTCACAAGAGGAAGAATATAGGATGAGAAGGGTTGACTGGACTAGGACATTCTCGTTGCACTTTGGCTCTATCTCAGTCCTGGGATTTATTCCATGGCGTAGTTATTTGTCTACTACATGGTTGTCTTTTCCATTGAGGGCATGCCTGTTTTCTTCATCTTTGTCTCCCCAGCAGTTTACATAGTGCTCGGCACATTCAGTAAATGTTTACTGAATGAAAGAATGAGTGGATGGACGAGTGAATTCATGGAAGACTGGGAACTAGGCTGGGTCTCTGATAATATGTAGGAAATAGGTAGAAGAAGTCAGGAGCTGGTACTAGAAAATGTAGTTGAAGTATACAACAAGAGTTCTAAAACAAATCTCGCTGGAATATAGGGCGCCGTGAATGAGCAGTGGGAGTTAAGTTTGGACATGGAGGCTGGAGCCAGATTGTGTGGAAAGACTTAAAAACAGTTTACAAGAGTTTGGACTTTATCCTTTAGGGAAAGGTAACCTATTGGTATATTTAGTGTAGGAGAGGTATTTGATGAGAATAGGGCATCAGGAAGATTAACTTGTTAGGTTCAAGCAGAATGAACTGGTTGGGGAAGAGACTAGAGCCAGAAAGGATACTTAACGAGGTTACTGCAGTGGTCCAAGTGACACATGCTGATGGCCTAGATAGAGTGGAAGAAATAGATGCGACAAAGGAAAGTACACAAGAATAATCTATTAAAATAAAAATTCTAAAAAAATGTCCTGCCAACAAGCCAGGTTAGGGATTTTTATTATTTCATCCTTTTCAGCAGCTTTTAAAAATTTTAATTGAATTTAATTTCTAAATATGATTTATTGTCAAGTTAGCTAACATACAGTGTATACAGTGTGCTCTTGGTTTTGGGAGTAGATACCCATGATTCAGCAGCTTTTATAGTATGAATACTTTTCCTGAGCACACAATTGACTGAAAATTAGAGGGATTGTGATGGGGAGCTGGTAAATGAATGCTTTGACCCAACATGCTCAGGGTAGGCATCCTCTACCTGAGAGCAAGCCTACAAACTGCAGGGAACTAAGAGCTACACTTGGTCATGGGGTTAGGAATTGGATATGGGAGGGCAACCATTTCCTGCAGCCTTATAAACCACTGGAATCCTCTTCTTTAGAGATTTAATCAGATTCAATACTTGGAAAACAATTAGTTTTCAAGCCCTAAATCTTAACACATTGGTCCTGAACTACATAGAATGATGACAAGAAGTATTTAATGGGTTGGGTGAAAGAAAGTGGAAGGAAACAAAAAATGGTGTTTTTGATCTCAAGGAACTTGAGTGGC
>NC_141667.1:98722931-98827931 GCF_028749965.1 Puma concolor
GCAGTAATTACTGCCTGTAATTATCATGGTCCTTATTTAGAAAAAATGTGAGAAAATGTCGAGTATTAAAACATGAAAGCAGCTATTAATCAAACCTTTACACCTTCTTTAACTCAGGCGTAATGGTGGGTATTATCATAAATCTACTCTGATAGTAACACAAGAATAATGAGTTCAGTAATGATAGCGATGATGATCATAATGATTTTAACCAACAAAGAATGGTGTAGATTTATTGCTAATAATGTGGTACAGGAACCTCTTTTATTAAAATTACCTATGTGTGTTCTCGCTGGGGTAACCTGCATGTGAGTGTGTGTATGTGTGTCCGTGTGTGTTTGTGTGTGTGTGTGTGTGTGTGTGTGTGTGTGTGTTGCCACCTTCCCTTGTGACTAGTTTGCTTACTGGGCATGACTTCCTCCTGGAAAGCCTTTATCTGAGTCCCTATCCAGCCTCAGGGTTCTCCCTTCTTCCTTAGAAGAATCTAGAACATCTAGAGACAGGTTAACTAGTGGTACCCATCCCAAAGAAAAAGTCAGGATTGTTTGAGGTATACGTGGAAGGTCCAGGGCCTGGAAAGAAAATAGATTTTCTGGAGCAGGCCTTTGCCTTCATCCTGCCTAGGACCCTCTCCAGAGAAGATCCTGGTTGGGGAGTGGAAGCTGGCCCTCCAAGTCACAGTCTCAGCAGAGGGGCTTGGCTGATTTGGCACTTTGGCTGACACAGTGGAAAGGGGAGGGACGTGTGGATTCTGCTCCTTGACACTTTAGGAGCTTTAAAACTTGCCTCCCCTTTCAAAGTGCAGCAAAGCCCTAGGTGTAGCCTAGGGCCTGGACTGCTGTGGTCAAGGAGGTTTTGATGGAAAGGGGAGCTTAGAGACCCCTAGCCTCTCAGAAGGGCAAATGCCTTACAGACTAACCAGGTGGAAAATACAGTATAAGAGGGAATGTTCAGATCACCAGACTGTGCCTTTGTTTTTTGATGAAATTAACTTGGTATCTGTCCTTTGCAAATATTCCAGAAATTCTCAATGGACAACCATGTTTGATGTAAATATAGTTTTAAATCTGTGATTAAAAAAAAAAAAAGGGTGGGGGGAGAGATCACCTTTTGGACATATTCCTCCACCTTAGTGAGGCGGAAACTTTAGGAGTTCAAACTCCAAAACCTAATTTTGTCCCTCAGTTTTCAGTTCTAAGCTACTTCTACCAAGTAAACCATAAACGTTATGGAGGTTTATAAAGAGGGAGCTCTGAAAGCTTTAACTCACCAGAGACCAGCCAGAAAATTAACTAACCCTTCCTGAAGTTACTGCCCAGGAAAAAAGTAAATGCATCTATGCTCAAAACCTGTAGACATACTTAGTGACTTTCATATTTTAGTCTGATTATATTTTCCTAATGCCAGCCTTTCCAATTAACTGTAAATTCTGACAGTTATGGAGTATGGAATGCAGTGGTGACATAATTAGAACTTATACATAATAAATAATACATCTGTAGAATTTTAACCTCCACTCTCAGTTATGAGATCAGTGTGTGGGCCAATTAACTACAGGAGCTTTTTTTTTAACTAAGAAACTATAAACACACTGGTTTTAAATGTCCTAATTAGTAACTTGCTCATTAATTAACTTTCTGATTAATTGTGTAGCAATCTAATTTGTAGATGAGCCACTTAAAGAGTGATACCTTGTAATTCTTTCTTCTGTCTTCAAAATTCCCCCGTAAAACGTGATTTTGTATCCAGGTGGCGTCTCAGTTGTGGAAATTCTCTGCTTAAAAGATGCTGTACCTTTGGACTAAAACTAAATTTCACTTAATCCTTCCCTATCTGGACTGGACAGGTTGGCTTGAGGCAGAAGGTGGGGGTGTGGGCTGGGGCAGAATATACTGCAAATAATAGAGGAAGTGAATAAAGGCCAAAATTACTCTATGTACTTGAGCCTGAAAATAGTTCCCCCTTTCTTATAAAGAAGAGAAAAGGCATTTATGCATGAGTTTCATTGCAACCAATTCTCAAATCCCAAAACCATTTTAGAGAGAAAGAAATTTTTTAAAGTAAACTTATTATGGCCTCCACACCCCTATCATGGACTAGCCCAGGGGATAATTTAATGCAGTGGACAAAGGGCTAATGGCCGATTTCAATAAAGGCCGCCTCGCACTGGAACATCCTGGGGCTGTTCTATTAGCATCAGAAAGGGCTTGGGGTCCTGCTTCCACCACAGCTATTGTTGCCCGGGTGTGTCGCCAGTCCCATCCTGCAGAAAGCCTTTAGCCCTGATGGCAGATGATTCTCTAAGTGAATAGAGATGAAGGCAGGGATATTAAGTGACTCTATAAAACATCCCGGACACAATTGTGTGATTGATGGAGGACAAAGTGGGAACAGCAGGACACAGGATCCTGGGAGAAGCAGCCTTGTCAATGCGAGAAACCCATCTCTGGAAACAGCTTCTCCTGGAGGAGTTTGCAGTCTATTTGTATGAGTAATCAGCTGGGCCCCCTCTCTGTCAGCCCTGTTTACTCACTGATTTTCTCAACAAGACAACCATTGACACTGGATGGATGGGGCTAATCTGGCGCAGAACTGGCGGCTTCGCAGAGGCTACAGGTCGAAAATAGAGCGCGGTGCCAGCTTCACCTCGCCTAATCTAGCGGCTAATATTTATTAGAGCCAATTTATACCGCTGCTCTCTCAAAGAGCAAGGAAGGTCCGGGTGCAATTAATAACATGGGCAATAACCACAGACAAACAAATAAATAAGGGTTTGTGAACTGTTTGGTTGGTTTTAAGAGAGGATAGGAAGGCAAAGGGTTGGGTTTGCCACCTGAAGCTGGAAGGAGAGGAAGTAAAGGCAGCCGTGAAACCCCTAAATAGAGGGGCTTTCTTCCTTGGCCCCTCATCCAATCTCAGAGCAACATCCCGGCTGCAAAATGGCTTTGGAACCTGCACAAATGCATGTAATTCCACTTGCATCCAACAGAATCTGTACAAAGACACCTGCCCTCGCAGGCAGAGGTGCGTGCGCACACTCCTATTGTAAATATCCAGTTAATGCGCATCCCCACCCAGGGCGGAGGGAAACACAAGATCGCATGCCTCGCATTTCACTCAGCAACCAAGTCCTGCAGCCACCGAGAAGAAGGCTGGTGGCTGCTTGGGAGCTAGGAGCTGGGAGGTGGGAGAGAGGAGAGTTTGCAGATGGGATACTAGATAGGGGGACTCTGAGCTCTCGACCCCTCCTTCTAAAATCCGTCTCCAGTACCTAGGAGGCCTGTTGTTGGAGATGCTACCAGTTGCTGAGTTTCCTGCGTTTTGGATATTTAACATGATTTTGTTGGGCCAAACTGGAAAGAAACAGAAAGACAAAGTGTGTGTGAGCTCCAGGGCGTGGGTCTGGAGCCCGGGTTGGTATTAATTCGCGGATAGGCGCACAGTGCAAAGGGCTGGTAGAAAGCCGCATTGTTCTTAACTGGGCGTCGTAGCAGCGGGGGCTGCTGCACAGGCGTTGACCTCGCCGCCGCTGGGGCCTGCAGACCGAAGGCTGCGAGGAGGGGAGCCCTTTGCCCTCGTGCCCTGGTCTCCCCACTCGCCCTCCCCGACCCCCTCCGGGCCAGCGGGCGCCCGCGCCTTGCTAATTGCTCGGCTCCCTTCATGCACACACCTCCACTAATTTTACATTTCTCATTCTGCGGGTAGCTGGAAAGCGGCTCAGGGAATACGGTTCCTTCTCTTAGCTACCGCATGAATACAGTGAGTGGTGGCCGTCCAGGCCTCCCTGGTCGGGGGGTTTGGTAAATTAGCAGCTTGGCTGTATAATCAGGCATTCGCCATTGAGGCCACAGTGCTGTATCCGTTAACCAGGTGAGATTTCATCATCTAATGGGTTGGGAGGTGTGACCGAGCTGCTAAGTTAGCAATTAAACTTCACAAATATCATTCGATTGCATTTTTTTTTTTACAAGCCAGAGTTAGGTTACCCCAGGCATAAAAGAAAAGCAAAAAACAAAAACTCTTTCCAAAATGTACACACTAAGGGAAATGCTTTCTTTTGTGAAAGGTGAAATAACATGGCTTGGTATCTAAACTATATTTTAATTCTCTTATCCTAAAATACAGTCCTTGTAGTTATGGTTCTAGGTAGAGGAAGGGACCAGCCAGCCAGGCAGGGAAGGTCTATGTATAAAATATATCTTATTAGATGATATCTAATCTAGGACAGGAAAATCTGGGAAATAATAGAGATTTGTCCCTTTGGGCCTATTGTTTAGATTTATTATTGTATTAAGAGTTGGAATCAAAGAGAAAAGGGCAAACAGGTAAAAGGTTATTTCAAGCCTGTAACAGAGCTGGCAAGAGCCAGCCTTCTGGGCCTGTGGGACCTGAATTCTTGCACCTCCACCTTGATCTTTAAGATGTAGCCATATTAGTTGGGACTGGTTACTGAAATTCTGGTATCCTAGCTTCTTCTGGAAACACTATGGTCTTCCTTGATGGTGAGAATTCCCTATGTCTTTAGGTGTGCGAGATAAATACATGGTGTTTTATAAAATAGAGAAAGAGTATGAGACATACTATGAGATAGTAGATTTTTCTGAGTGTTAAATGCCTAAGTGGAAACATAACAGAAAATATTATTAGCTTTATCTGTGGACACCGGGGACACAGGTTAAAGTATTTTTCATTTAATTTGATAGTGAATAAAGCACTTAAAGCACTTGATGATTTATTGATCAAATAGAAACCAGGCGCCAGACAACATCTCCTTTTTAAATCCCTATTCACACGATTAAAAGGCAAGTGAACTTTTTTTTTTTACAGTTTTGCTCAGTAAGCTTTATGTTATATAAAGAATAAAAAGAGAACGGTTCTTCCGACCTATAAATCTCTCCTTTGGCTAATATGAATGACTACGGGGCACGTGAACCTCCATTGAACTGTAAACACTGTTTTAATGGACAGTAATGGCCCTATGATTTTTAGCTATTGTTCCAAAATGACTACCATGTTTATTGCCATCATTAAAAATGAATTAAAGAGTTATGAAACTCCTCAATAATGAGAACTCCAGCCGTTTATAAGCGGTGGTTCTCGTCTCCCCGGCGCACTCGAAGGTTCTGCCGCTCTGGATGTCACAGGCTTCGGGACACCCACGGGGGCAGCGGTTTGGGGGAGTGGGGGGAGGGGCAGAACATTTTTCTCACAGAGGCCGATGAGGGCCTAGAGGACCGGGAGAAAGAGAGGATGGAGGAGGCGACGCGGTAGAGCAGGGACGTCCGGAAAGCTTGCCAGCTCCGAGGCTCCCCTCAGGGAGGCGCGCGCGCAGGTGGAGGCGGGAGTTAGGGGTCGGGGGCTAGCAGGGTGTGTCTCCCTGGCCGCGTGGGGGCTGCAGCCCCGAGCCCAGGACTACTGGTGGGAGGCGTCAGGTGGACAGAGTGGGTTCGGGAGAGCAAGAGGAGTCCACGGGGCTGCAGCTGGGCCCCCAAAAGCCCCGGGACAGGGGAGGCGCTGGCGCGGCAGGGCCACGGCTCCTATCCTCCCCGCGCTCCGCAGTCGCGAAGGGGGCGTCCACCGACCTCCCCACCCAGCTCCGGAGCCGCTGGGGGCTTCGCAGGAAAATGGCTCAGCAAAGTTGCGCGCAGCCAGTGCACTGTTCTCCGAGGGGTCCCTGGCTGGAGCCTGCACGTTTCTCTTTGCATTAGCAAAGCCCAAAGTCATCCAGTTTGCGCTAATCACCACAATTAGTCCTGAATTATCACCGGACTCTGACAGACGTTCCTTGTAACTCTCTTTTATTTCCAACAGCCCTAATCAGCCGCTCTCATTACAAACGCTGATTAAACTGCAAATTATCCAGCAGCGGCCCTGTTCCCGTCTACCAGCAGCTCGTTCAATATCAATTAAGGCCGAGCGGCAAAGCCTGCAGCCTCCGAGAGCTTCCAACTGCCTGATAGTGGCACTTATTAGTTTGGAAAACTAGGAAAATACTAATAATCAACAACCAAGGGGAAAGAGGAGGCAACCAAACAAAAGGAAGGCAGGAACGCAGCCGAAAAAAAGGAGCGAGCGCGCAGCCTGCCCGCGCCCCCCATTCCGCTGGCCCCAGGTGCGATCCCAGCCCCGAACCCGGGGGAATGGTAGGGGACGGGGAGGTGTCCAGTTCCCAGAACCGGTGAGGTGCGGGACTGCCAAATGTGTTCGCTAAGATATTGTCTTAAGCTCGCTAAAGACATTTTTGCAAGTAATGCATTGTATTTGGGCATTTAAAACCAAACTAACTTCCAGAACTGCCTTTATCGAGTCCTTCTGAAATCCGTTTCCAATAAGCTGTTTCGTTTGATGTTTAAAAAACATTGACCTCGTCCCGTAAATAAAATGGGAGCTGATGACAGTTGATTTTATTTACCTATTGTGTCAAATTAGATTTCCACGGCAGAGCGCTGCTCGCAGAGGCTGCAAAAGATGCAGTCCTGCCGCCCCACCTCCACCCCATCGTGAAGCTGAGGTGTGAAAACAAAAGCTGCCTTTCCTCTTCTCCCTCTCCCCTGTATTTCCTATGATGAGTGGCTGCTGGCCGGGGAAACTGGCCCTACCCTTCCAAGGAAACTTGGCTCTCCCGCGGGATTCAACTGGGCTGAAGAAAGCTGTTGAAGAAAGGCCCCGGTGGGTTTTAAGGTGGACGGGACCCCTCAGCGCCAGCCTCTAATCCTTCTGGCCACCCTTTTGCCCTAGTCAGGAGCAAGCTCCGTGGTAGCTGTTCTTTCCCGTTTGATGGAATTGTCCCCCATATCCAAAAATTTAAACATGAGAGGGACCATAACTCACTAAAGCTGGAGAAAGGGGTTAATAGACTGCGAATTTCTGTCTAGGATTGGGTAAGCCATGTGTTTAAGGATTTAAACATTTAAGGATGCATCATTAATAATGTGTGTGTATTTATTTTACCAAAATCTGTTCACCCATGGGCCTGAATCCTTTTGAGAACTCAGGTAAGGAGTAAATGATCAGAGGTGGCTTAACATGGCTAAGTCTGATGAGACTTTTCAAAAGAAGTCTGAAGTTTAAGTTTTTTATCCCCTTTCCTAAACTTTGGAGCAAGCTAATTTTAATGACATTTTCTTAGACTTAAAATCCAGGAAAAGTTTTCATGCTCCTGAAGATCTGGTTTGCTTCCTTCTTTCTGCAGTGGAAAAACTACATACGAATTTGTTTTTCCTTTTGCTTTGACTGCCAGGAAGCTCAGAGCTAAATCTCATGCTTAGCATGATGCCTACCTTAGTGATAGAATTACTTCCTCTCATTCCTTAACTATATTTTCCTGCTTTTTGTTGGAAATAAGCAGGAATCAGATGTCTTCAGAGAATTTACTTCTCTATATTTCTGCATACCATCAACCCTACTTTAAGAAGTACAGCACTTTTGGAATTGAAAATACTTTGGGCTCCTAGGGGGGGTAAAAAAAGAATCTTTATAAAATATACCACTTTACCTCATTGTGGTTCTGGCAATTCCCACTTACTGCGGCCTTCCATTTATGAGAGAAAACTCCTTTGATTTAAAGAATGTTTCTTTCTCATCAATGTTGGTGATGCCTTCACTTTGTATGTTCACAATCACTCCTCTAGGCTGGGATTTCATCATCTTAGGCCCAAATTTCTGAAGCATGATCCTAAGTAAGTCAGTAGTGATGCATCAGTTGACCCCAAACAGCTGTCAGTGCAATATTCCTGAAACCACTCTGCTCTCTGCTCTCCTACTCTGGCTTAAATAGTATTTAAATAGCATTTTCTTCTCTGCATCGTTTCACATATTTTGTTTACATCTCTTGAAACTTTAGAATTTCTGTTACATTAATTTGTGTGTGCTATTATATGCTTTTCAGCGATCTCAAGCTTTTCCTACATAAAAACATATCATTAAGGACTTGCTATGTGCAGGGGCTTGCTAAACTCTTTACCCGTGTTATTTTATTTGATCCCTAAACCATCCTATTATACAGGGCCATTCTTATTACCCCTCTTCATCTATAAACCACACAAAGTAAAGCTCAGAAGATCCATAATTAGTGGCCTTGTGAGCCAAACACCGGGCATGGATTCTGACTTTCCTATTTCGCCTCCCCCGTCTTTGAGGTAGGAATCAAGCTTTCTGTTTGTTTGGTCTTCTACCTCACATAGTAAGAATTGAGGAAAATCATATATAGAGATGATTTTTTAAAATGTATAGGACCCCTCCCCTAAACCATATGCACATGCATTTTTGAAAAGCGTGACTTTGATGATGAGATTTCCTACTCCAAAATCCTAATGAATGTAATCCTTGGATTATCCATCTTCTCACTGAAAAGGGGAAACATTTCTTTCTATTTCTTTTATTAAGTACACCCTGATCTGAATGCCACCAGCAGCTGTTGACATATACCTAAGAAGGAAATAGGGTTCTGGGGAGTCCCCTTCTGTGGGACAATACCCCAGTAACTATATGACAGGCATCTCTCCAGCTGGCAATGGGTAAAACCCTGTGAAACCCACTCCCACAGCATTTTGGAACTTGACATTCCAGATAATAATAAGGTTCTTGTGTGAGAACTGCTCAAAAGGCAAGATTAGGGAAGCCAGCTAATTATAGCTTTTAAATGAAGGCATTTGTGCATGAGTTTGTAAATTTCTTTACAGCTTTCTGTAAAAGCCGAAAATATGTCTTCAGTCAACTTAACAATATTGGTAGGAGGAGAGTTTTGCCCAGATGTCCTGAAACACAGATTAAAGTCCAATCTTGATGAACAAGGCCTAATTTTGGATATTTTTTAATCTAATTTTATGTGCTGTCATGAAAACCTTGAAAAATTACTTCCCATCATGACATTTTAAAAATTGCCTTTTATCCCTGAAACTGGAGAATAAAGATGCTTTTAGCAGTAAAATATAGTACAGGATAGGGCCCATGTTTAAAAATACTGCTGACAAAGACACATTTGAAAAAAAGCAATGCTACTGCGACTGGCGGGTTGATCCTCCTTGTCTGAACCTTTGGTGTAGACGTCTAAGAGGCCATTTCTACTTACATGGAACAGTTAGAGGTTATTGTAACCATCTTAGCAATAGACGGGAGCTCAGCTGGAACTGATATGTGTGATCACTGATTGATTACCTGTCGGCTTGATAGTGTGTAGTTGAGTGAACTCGTTTCCTTTACAGGACAGAAAGATTCACAAAGTAGAAAGTGCAGGTCCTTAAATTACATGAAAATTAATGTTAAGGATATAGTGATGAATCTCTATGCATATATATGCACATATTATGGGTATGGGTATACGCTGATTTAAGAAAATCACAGCTGTGGCAGTCTATATTGACAACATAGATGAAAGGATGTCATCATTAGCGTTTCAAAAAAGAATAATTTCTTCCCTACAGGAGAATTGGCCTCAAGCTTCCTCATCTTCCTATTGCATTTGTTTATTTTTAAAATGTATTTATTTTGAGAGAGAGAGAGTGTGTGTGTGTGCATGCGTGCATATGAGCAGGGGAGGGGCAGAGAAAGAGGTGAGAGAGAATTCCAAGCAGGCTCTGTGCTGTCAGTGCGAAGTGCAACTCGGGGCTTGATCCCACGAACCATGAGATCATGACTTCAGCTGAAATCAAGAGTCGGACTGCGACAACTAGGCGGCCCCCTGTTGCATTTAACATATGCAGTACTTTGATCTGTAATCTTTCTCTGTAAAAACAGCTTTCTGGGCACTCGGCTGTTGTACAAAACAAGGTGTGCACCAGCATTGTCTTTTTTCTTGTTGCTTGAATTCTTATTCGAGAATAAGAACGTCTTATTCATCTTCCTATCCAAAGAGCATTGAAGAGTACCTTTAAATAATAACTGTCCATATGTATCTGCAGAAATCTGCTTCTGTGAAGATTGCTCTGGGTCCTACAGTTCTTTCTGGAGTCCTTTGTAGTTCTTCACTGGGTCCACATATCAAGGACTTATCTGCTGGTTGAGGGCAGTTGCATTTTTGTGAGGTTTGTTTCCACTTGCTGATATGTCTCTTGAGAGCAATATAAGGCATACACTCAAAATGCTGCCTGCTGGGTTGCCCTGACCACTTCTCTTTGTTGTCTGATGTCAATTGGAGGCTCTGCTTCAATTAATCTTTTTAGTGTTTTTCTAGTCAATGTATTGGTCTTCTTCCCACCTCAATTCAGTGAACAAAAGCCTGGCTCTCATATCTGCCCTTATAAATCTCTGCCATTGGGGAAAAGACACAGCCTAAAACACAATGTCCCAGATCTTCCTTTATGTCAGAATCCACTGCCATTGGTTTGTACACCCCAAGAAAGCCACTCATTCAACTAGGCTCCCTATCAGTGACTTCATGTGAGTCTAGATGCCCCAATCATCCAGATCATAACTTTGGGTTACTACTATAAACAAGTATTCTCGAGTGGTGGGTGGGGCTTGGCCTTTATGAGCAATAGATTCCTTTGAGGATCTGATGAAAGTTATATACTTCCTCCTCAGGAAAATGCACATATTCACAGTCATGGCAATTTTCCATACAATTTTGGAAGGTTCACAGGTCCCTCTTCCTTAGAAATAGGCGTCTTTAGTCCTTGTTTGCTGTGAGTCATGCCATCAGAGTTCTTTTTATTTTTTTTGGTAATGAACATTTTTTTAAATTTATTTTTAAGTAATCTCTACACCCAACATGGGGCTCGAACTTATAACCCCAAGATCGAGTCACCTCCTCTACCTCCTGAGCCAGCCAGGCACCCCACCATCAGAGTTTTTATTCACCCATCACCAATGACAAAAAAATTAACTGAGGGAAGATCAAGTCACTTTTTCTCAAATCCCTACAAAAAACCATTAATATGTTTCAAACCAGTTTTTCTCTTACAATCACAATGCACACATTTACACAATGTTCTGCTTTCAAGTCGCTTTGGTATGCCCATCTTTAGACAGATATAACTACGTTCATAACAAATGCACATTACAACCCATATGCTAAACTTTTATTTTTCATACGCTAAACTTTTACCAACATTTTAAACATTAGAACAAACGGAAATCTTAGGTTTCACTGTTTTTCCTTTACCTCTCCTTTCCCATCTCTGGCACATTGGTCAGAACTACTGAAATGACCAAAAAAGAGAAGGTGCAACCCCCCCACACACACACACAATCACACTGACCTAGTCAATCAAGTCATTTCAGATGGAGACCCGTAAATCATGCAAATCTATATATAGGAACATATATTTAGGATTTCTAAAGGAAATTCCCTTTGTGGAAACGGAACAAAAGTCTAAATCGTCCTTCCTTAAAATGCAAGAGCAGATATATTTTCAGATAGTCTGTCATGTATGTAACCAAGGTGGACTTTTAATTATGGGACATTAACTATGAATTAGTGTCTCATTATAAACACAGAGTATAGAGCACATGAACTGTCATTAGAACTGAACGTGTTTGTACTATAGGGGGTCAGTTTTGATTTTTGCTGCTCACTTCCTTGGGATTTGGTCCCACCTCCATCCCAAGTACCTTTTCCAGAGTACTCAGAGCAAAGAAACTTCCTTCCACCCTGTGGGCAGCAGCAACCACAATGGCAGTTGCTTTAAACATGGCATCAGAGTTTCCAATCAGACTATTTGAAGAATAATGCTGCCAACTGCATTCCTATCCTAGCCAGGCTCTTTAATGGCATCCTGAAATGGCAGTAAAGCAATGACTACATGTTCTGTGTTGGGCTCTCCTAACTCGCATCTGAAGAGTATTTGGCTCAGTGGCTTCGATCAACTTTCTGATTTGCTGGGGCTTGGGTTACCTATGAACAAAATAGTACTTTTATCCACAAGGACTTTGAGAATCTTGACTAAGCAGTTTAAGAATTAAAAGTATAAAAAGGCAGGGACAGCTGGGTGGCTCAGTTGGGTAAGCTTCCAACTCTTGGTTTTGGTTCAGGTCACTATCTCACAGTTAGTGAGATCAAGCCCTGCATCGGGCTCTGTGCTGACAGAGGGGAGCCTGCTTGGGATTCTCTCTCTTCCTCTCTCTCTGCCCCTTCTCCCACTCACACTGTCACTGTCTCTCTGAAAATAAATAAACAGATAAAAAGTATAACAAGACACTACAATAACAGTATATTCTAGAGAAATATTGGAAAACTCGGGGACAGAGAGTCACTGAACAGAGGACACAACTATCTGATGAAAGCAAAATAACTGACAAAGAGAAGAAGAAAGTCAAGATGGCAGCTGCCAACAATGAACATATTTTTCCCATTTTTTATAACATTTTTCTTATAGATCTATTTTGCTTTTAAATATATTTATGAAAAATATATTCTTGAATATACTTTGAGTTTTAAAAATTCCCACATATGCATTCTTATTAATGATAGAGAAGTGAATAATATATTCATAAGAATTCTTCATCTTTAACAAATATGTTTTATATAAATTCTTATACCCTTCAACCTCTCCCTCATTCTTTCTCCAACTCTAGCTCCAGGATCAGCACATGGACAGAGATATTTAAGCCTCTCAAATGTCCTTATGAAGACAGAATTGAGTCAATTTCAAATAGTTGAAGAAAAGAAGTAAATGTGGCTTTCAGTGAAATGACATTGGGGAAATCAGCCTTCTTGATTCAGTAGCAAGTTCTTGCTATTAACTCAGTTTTGTTTGCTTGTTTGTTTGTTTGTTTGTTTTGCAAACTATTAACTAGATTTTGAATCCAGTCCTACTAACAAGGTTTCTGTCTTGTTCCTAAGTTCCACAGCTCATCTAATCCTTCTGGTCTAGTGAATGGTTGTCCCTCTTGTTCACTGAGTCTAGGCTCTGCCTTCTTGCCAGTGCCTTTCCAGGAAGGAATTCCTATTCCTGTCACCAGAGTCCTGGTGTTCATGCAGGAAATTTTATTAAGCACTTACTATGTGCTCTGTACTAACTGTACTAACACCAGGAATATGACAATGAACCAGACAAATAAAGCTTAGATTTATTTACTAATGCTTGTATTTGGTAGAAGAGGGTAAACAATAAAAAGATAGACAAATAAAACAACTTCAGAGATTGATGAGGTCTAAAAAGAAGAGATCTGTGACTAGGTGACATTTAAGCCATAATTTAGTCAACAAGAGGTCAAACCAGGTAAAGATTGGTGGAGGGAAGAACATCCCAGGCAGCAGAAATTGTTAGCATAAAGGCCTTCCTACAGGATTGTTCTTGGTGTGTTCTCAGAACAGATAGAAAATTGTGACTGGAGTTGATGAGAAGTCAGGGAGTGAAAGGAGTTGAGGTCACAGGTAAGCAGAGGCCAGATCATGTAGGGCTTTGTAGTATTGTGGCAAAGCACAGATATTCTCTAGATGCAATAGAAAGCCGTTGGAGAGTTTTAACATGGGAGTGGCGAGATCATATTTGTTGTAAAAGATCACTTTGGCTGTGAGGGGTGGAGAATGAATTATAGAGGGCCAAGAGTGGAAGTGGGGAGACCAGTTGGGAAACTACTACAGATACTCCAGAGAGATGATGGTGGCTTGATGTGGAGGTACTTGTGAAGATAGAGAAGGAGGTGGATTTGAGATATGTTTTGGAGGGAAATGGCAGGATTGCTGATGGATTCAATGTGGGAGGTGAGGGAGAAGAGGGAACAGGTTGACTTTGAGGTCTTGATCTTGATTCCCTGCGTAGATAGGGTGTGGCTTCCTGAAATGAGGAAGGACAGGTTTTGTTGGGGCAGAGGAAATAAGCATTCTTTTTGAGATACTCTTGAGTGTCCAAGTAGTTCTTTAAAGAAACAAAAGCTTATTTATTTATTTTGAGAGAAAGAGAAAGCATGAACAGGGGAGGGCCAGAGAGAGAGAGGGAGAGAGAGAATCTGAGGCAGGTTCCGTGCTGTCAGCACAGGGCCCACTATGAGGGTCCATCTCAGGAACCACAAGATCATGACCTCAGCTGAAATCAGCTGATCGTGAAATCAGACGTTTAACTAACTGAGCCACCCAGGCACCCTGAGCATCCAAGTAGTTGTAACCAATTTCTCCTCCCCATGGTGATCACTCACTTTCTTGCAACTTCAAATAGTATTTGACTTCAACTTTCTAGTTCCTTTGTGCCCTTTGTGTATATCTGACACTCCATTCTGTCATTACTCTAAGATGTCTGCTGTTGCCAGACTGCTAAGCTTGTTGGTAGCCATGACTGTTAGGCGCTGCCTTCTCCATGCCCCAGCCATGCCAGTGTGGTGAGGGGTGTTTCCCCAATGCCAGCACAGTCTTATCCGAGGAGTTTGGGTGCAGGTTCCAGGCTCCTGCCTTTCCCTTTCTTGTGGTGGGCAGATTGCTTTATTTGTCTGGGTGCTGGCCTCCTTCTTTGTACAGTGAGTTAGATCAATTCACAAAGTGGGGTCCCTGGGCCAGCAGCATCAACATCACCTGGGAATTCACGAGAAATGCAAATTCTCAGTCTGCCTATACCCACTGAACCCGAGCCTCTGGAGGTGGTGATGAGCAATCTTTTAACAATCCCTGCAGGTGAATCTCTCAAAATCCATGCCAAATTTTGAGAGCCATTGAACTATACATTCTTTAAGTTCCCTCCTGGTGCTTACCTTCTATGAATCTATTACCCTTTGGTCTGATCTACATGACCTAAGTGATTTTTAAAAATCCTGTAACCATATCTCAAGGTTATGCAGAGTTCAGACAAGTGAAAGAGCGTATTGTGAGACAACACCTTCCTTCTATAATTATTTTTGTAGTTTCTCCAAACATTTATTTAAATTCATCCGCCTCCAGCCATATACTTTTAAAGAAACTTTAATAAAAAAACCACTCTGAGATTTATCACAGTGGAGTTGTACATCATTTTAGTGAATGGTTGAAAACTGCTGAACAGGTGTAATAATGCCTTTGGGATTAAATAATTGTAACAGAATTACATCTTCATAATGACAGCAAGGGGAAGTGGCACCTCTCACTGCTCTATCACAGTTGATTTTAAAAGAGCTGTAAGAATTGGAGCTAGTCTGAACCATTATTATCACCTACTGTTTGGGATGCTGTACTCGCAAACTGTCAACAAAATTGTATTTATTAAGCCATGATCATGTGCAAATTTCCAAGAGATGTAATTGGTGTAATGTTTAATACAGTTTTCTAAATTTAATCTCTGTGATGCTAAAGTAACCAATTGTTTCCCTCAATTCAGTTTAAAAAACAAACAAAAACAAAAGCAAATAACACCTAATTCAATTAAAGCCATTTGTTTGCAGTCACCATGACAAAATTAACACTTATTTAACTTAATGTCCTCTGCTTCTACTAGTTCCAGAGGCAATGTGAAACTTAAGAAAATAATTTAAAGATGTAAAGATTCATCGCATTTTCGAAGCTCGGGAAACAAAACAAGCAAAACAATCTGAAGCTCATGAGTTCTCAAACTGTCCACAAGAGAATAGAAATTTGATGTGCGTTGTTGTTGTAATAAACATAAGATTCTTTTTAAAAAGAGTTTTAAAAGACTGTAAATATCTTGTGGGTTAACTTAGACAATTTCGCTAAATGTCTGTGCTTGCTGCATGGGCTAGGGATGAGAAAAAGACAAGGGAAGCATATTTAGAGGTGTGCAAAGAGGTGAATTCTTAGCAAAGAAATGTGTTTGAATTTCCCATTTTCAGGCCTCTGTGTTCTCGGTGAACATAAAAAACAGATCCTGCCTTCCTAAACTGTGAATCTAACACCTGGGAAGACAGCTAAAAGGTAGATCTCAGGTGTCCTTATGATTCATTGTTTCTGTCTTTCTTACAGTCAGCTCAACCATTTAATTGTACCAATTTCTAAAAGAAATGTAACAAGATTTTAAGTGTATGTTCTAGTTGATGCTTAAACTGAAAGAAAATGAAATACTCACAAATGCTTCTATAATATAAGCCAAGGGGTTTTCACAGTTAATTGAAACATCTGAGTAAAATGAAGATTACCTGTGTTTTATGTCTGCCACTGATGAGAAAACGAGAGATTGGTGTGATGTACTCATTGGTTTGTGAATCTAAAGGTGTGCGGAGAGTGTCACAAATCACCTTGATGTCCCTGAGAAGGAGATTTTACCTCCGAAGCTCCGATTAATAAAAAAAGATATTTAGCTAGATAGCTCTTGGTTGCCTATGCATCTGTGTGTTCTGACACATAGCAGCCCCTTCATTTCAGGGCTGGAATAACTTACACTCATGAAATCAGCTCAGGATTCATTGTCTTTAGATTAGTGTATGTAAAACATCTCAGTTGGAGGCAGTAAAGAGTCAAAACAAATCACAGTACACCTGCTTTGAAGATCTGTTCTCATTTGTAAAGGTAATATGAATTTGATATAAGAATACCAGATCATTTTTCCCTGAGCACAGAATTTGTTTATGGCCTATCCAGAGAAGAAGTGGCAAAGATACAGGGTTAGAGGTATTCGTCTCCTGCTATGTGCATGTCTGAGGTCAGCCTGGTTCCTGCCCAACTCCCTGGCTTTTTCTCTTATCTGAAAGTGGGAGTGAATCGGGAGGGGGTGGTCAGGGTAATGGGCAGCAGGAACACCGAAGCAAAAAGCCCAGCTGGACCCCTCATATCTACTGTCACTAGAATACACTAAGCTGAAGAACAGATTAAATTAGAATTCAAAGGGACAAATAAGCAGATTGAACCTCAATGTCCCCTGTCAGACACAACATACTGCCTTGTCTACAGTAAGGAAAAGTAAAAGGGGACCTCCTCCCTGGTGGAAGGATTAAATAAATAAATAATAAATAAGACAATTCCACTGCCCAGGGTCCAGAGAGATTTTTGAACCTGTTCAAGATTTCATTTGGTTGAGAGCAGAGCCAGCCTCCTAGTACAGCAACTTTCTTGTATGTCACCCTTTCCCAAAGACTGTTTCTCAGAAAACTTAGTTCCATAAGCAGTTAGCAAAATGGGTATTCGAAAGCCAGGGTGTGGTAGTCAAATTCATTCAGGAAGCAGGTAGTTAAGTACATTCTGTCAATAACAGTATCAAACAAGTTTCTTGGAGGCAAGTTCCTGGGTCTGTTTGCCCTTGTTGATTGTGAATGGGGGCGTGGAATTGGCAGCACTCCTAGACAAGCTCAGTGACAGAATCTTTTTCTGTTTTGTAGAGCGGGGAGACTTTAGGGGTTCTAGTGCTTCATAGGACGTTCACTGGGCAAACTTGATCTGTACCAAGGTGGCCCTGCATTGACTGCTCATTTGCTAGGAGGCTTGGGAGGAGACCAATTTGTTCACAGTGTGAGTGGGGCACCTACGGGCAAGCCAGGCACTCAGAGCTGCAGGATGCTCACCTGCCAAATGAGGCAGTTGGTCTCCGACAGTGGTTTTCAGCGAGACAAGGGAGTATTATTGCAACTACTGGTGGCTGGGCTGGTGTCACTTGGAGGCACGGAGGGGTCTCCTATGGTGGACAAGGCTTTCCACACCCACACGCCCCCAATTGGAGAACCACTGACTTGGAGGTTCCTCCCTGCTTTACTGTTGTTGACCTAATAACATTGGACATGCATATATTATTTGGGCCAGCAATTCTTCTTATAGGAATGTTTCTTTCTGACAAACTTACATTTTAGAAATCTATATATATACCCGTATGTGCATATTTATACACACACACACACACACACACACACACACACACACAGAGTGATATTCCCTGAAATAGTGTTGGTAATAACAAGAGATGAGAAACAACTAAATATCCACTGAAGGAATATTTGTAGCGATTACATAAAACAGAACTAACTCTAGATGTATGATTAAATTAAAAGGTAAAGCATGGAGCCAAACCATAGAGACTCTTAAAAACTGAGAATAAACTGAGGGTTGATGGGGGGGTGGGAGGGAGGGGAAAGTGGGTGATGGGCATTGAGGAGGGCACCTGTTGGGATGAGCAGTGGGTGTTGTGTGGAAACCAATTTGACAATAAATTTCATATTAAAAAAAAGTTAAAAAGATAATTAAAAATTTTAAAAAGGTAAAGCATGGACACAGGACATTGGGATAAAACTATATAAAACACATTATTGATATATATGTGTGTGTATGTGTGTATATATATATATATATATATATATACATATATATATATACATACATACATACATATACATAAAGCTTATGCTTATTGACGTATAGAATATCTCTGAAAGCATACTTAAGCATAACAGTGTCTCAGGGATGGGGCTGTCAAAAAACATACTTCACACCCTGTACCCCGTTGTATATTAATTTTGTACGTTATGCAAGACAGCTGTTCCCAGTTGTTCCTCCCTGTCCAGTACATGTACACCAGTCATCCAGTCAAGAGATGGAGTTAATTTCTCCTGCCTTTGAACCTAGGCTGGCCTTGGGAATTGCTTGGGTGAAGCTGTTGTTCGCATAAGTCCACCCCTTAGCCTTTAGGAGGACTAGCAGCTCATGCCTGCTCCCAATGAGAAGCCAGCTACTATGCAAGATGTCCAGTCACTGTAAGAACACCATGCTGTGAGGAACACCATGCTGTTCCAGCCATCCCTCTGGAGGCACCTGGTACGTGAGCAAGAAGCCTTCTTAGACTTTCCAGTCCCAGTAGACACCACATGGAGTTGGAGAACCACCCTGCTGAGCCTGTCCCAGATTGTAGAACTGTGAAAGGTAGTTTTTTGTGTCTCAAACCACTAAGTTTTGGAATGGTTTATTGAGCAGAAAGGTATTTAAAGAATACTTGCCTATTAAATGTAAATATGTAAAATAATTCCAAAGTGTTTTTCCATATAAATTTGTATAAGTGGAGTATTTGAGAGTATTTTAATAGAATAAGGAATACAACCACAGGTGACTGAAGTGGGGATCAGAGGGTATCACCCAGGACGGAAAAGGGTGAA
The DNA here is from genome assembly GCF_028749965.1 of Puma concolor. Lineage (NCBI taxonomy): Eukaryota > Metazoa > Chordata > Mammalia > Carnivora > Felidae > Puma > Puma concolor. Next base: position 98,741,859 of record NC_141667.1, read on the forward strand.
ACTTATGAAGAAAGAGGCAAATTTGGCTGACTTCACAAAACATCCTGGGGTTTAACTTTCGTCAAGGCAACACACCCCTCTCTCTCTCTCTCTCTCTCTCTCTCTCTCACACACACACACACACACACACACACACACACGCACACACTACACACAGACACACACACCACTTAATTACCCTTGCAACCTGGAGAGAGAGGGAGTATTAAGCAGGTTAATTGTTCCCATCATCAACCATAGTCCAAGACTGTGAATCAGGAGTGTGTTCCAAGTTACCCCATGGGGCGCCCTTTGAGACCTGATAATATGAGAGAGAAAGAAACAAGACAAAAGAATCTGAGGAGCATAACCTCAATATTTCAAAATAATAGACAGGGGAAGAAGAAATTAGTTTGATTTTTAATGAAAAAATGAATTTTAAAATATTTTAAAGGGCTGCAGTTATTACTTCTAAGTACAGTACATTTTACAAAGCTATAAATGGGTATCTAATAAGTTAAATGAGGTAAGTTAATGAAAGAATTAAGATTCACAAGAGGCCTACATTATATAATTATGTATCATAAAACAGAAAGTCCTTTAACATGTTAGAATTAATTGGATGACCCAGAAATTGAAGGTACGTTGAAGTTTTAGTTTGAAAAAGCAACTTGTATCCGATTAATGCTTTGTACATAGTAGGTATTCCACAAATGCTTGGTAAAGTGAAATGAGCCAACTAGGAAGGTCCTTTGACCAATGTGACTCCCTCTGGACAGAGGATTATATCCGATTCCCACTGTGTTAGGGGTAACTGCACCCTTCCCCACTCCAAATCATACTCAGAGGCAACTGAGAGTGAGAAGGTAACCTTGAACATGGTCTTGTTTATTATTATTTTTTAAAGCAAATCATTTAAAAACATCAGTAATATAACTATGAATAGTAACAAATTACTTGCTGAATAGTGCAGTTAAGAACAGCTTATTTAAGACATTTCCCTCAGAAAATTCCAACTGAAGTGTGAATAGGTTAATTGGGAAGGATTAATACAGAAAAAAATAGAAACAAGCAGAATAACAGATCATTTTCCAGGTTCATGTGGGAGGGAGCACATAACGAAAGCAGGATGAGCATACCAGAGTGCAGGTGTGAAACCATCTCCCCCTCAGATTTTTCTGGGACAGTCCCTAACATCCTATTCTGGCTTATAAACCCAGCTCTGAAGAACAAGTCAGAACATTGGGAGGAAGGACATCGTCATCCTCAGCTATAATATTAATTGGAATCTATCCAAAACATTACCTCGGGTAAGATCTGCTTCCTTAGTTCTTTTCATCAGTGGGGACTCAAGTGAATTTCTAAGACCATAACATATCTTAGTATCAAGATCAATACTGAATTAGCAGACATGGCTAAGGATAACTGGGGGGAAATAATTAACAAAATTAAGGAGGATTTGCACCACTGGGAACCATAAAAGTTATTTTATGGGTCCATGTAAATGTAATAAAATCTCTGTCTGTGCCACAATTTAATTTCACATCAAAAAGGTCCCCACAGATAGTCTGTAAGATTATTTTACTAAAATTGAATATGTCTATGCCTTCCTATTCTAAGCAAAAAAAAAAAAAAAAAAAAAAAAACCTTACTCTGCTCAAAAAGTTATGTTTCACATGGAGGACAGGAATAAGGCCTGTCTGCTCTTAAGCACCGTCTAATGTCAGCTACTCATAGTAGGTAACATAATTAATTTTTATTAATAATAGCACTTCACAATTGGCGGAGACAGAACATAATATATCAAAAGGATGTTTCCGAGAATAGAGCATACTTTTTTCAAATTAAAAAAGTCAAATATTAACAATAGTGGAATACAAAGAAGACAATGTCTGTTATACAGACGTTCTTCATATTACTGCTATATATTTTTAATAGGTTTACTGGCACATAATTCACTTACTCTGCAATTCACCCATTTGAAGCATACAATTCAGTGGTTGGTAGTATATTCAGAGTTGTGCAACCATCACTACAATCAATCTTAGGACATTTTTTTTTTCAACATTTATTTATTTTTGGGACAGAGAGAGACAGAGCATGAACGGGGGAGGGGCAGAGAGAGAGGGAGACACAGAATCGGAAACAGGCTCCAGGCTCTGAGCCATCAGCCCAGAGCCTGACGCGGGGCTCGAACCCACGGACCGCGAGATCGTGCCCTGGCTGAAGTCGGACGCTTAACCGACTGCGCCACCCAGGCGCCCCAATCTTAGGACATTTTTATCACACCAAAAAGAAACACCATACCCGTTAGCAGGCTCTCTCCGTATTGCCCCTCCCCATCCCCAGCCCTAGGCAATCAGTAATCTATTTTCTGTCTCTCTAGATTGGCCTATTCTGAACATTTCATATAAATGGAATTTTACAATATGTAGTCTTCTGTGACTGACTTCTTGCACTTAGCATAATGTTTTTAAGTTTCATCCATGTTGTAGTACTTTATTCCTTTTTATTGTCAAATAATATTCCATTGTGTAGAAATACTACATTTTTTTTATCCACCCAGATATTTGAGTTTTTTTCCACTTGGTGGCTTCTATGAGTAATGCTGCTGTGAACATTCGCGTACAAGTTTTTGTGTGGACAAGTTTTTGTGCTTTTTCATTGCTCTTGAGTATATACCTAGGAGTGGAATTGCTAGGTCAAATGGTAAATTTACAATTAAGATTTTGAGAAGTTGTCAAACTGTTTTACAGAGTGACTGCATCATTTTACATTTATATTACATGTAAGGTTCCAGTGTCTCCACATTCTCACCAACAGTTGTTTTTGTATCTCTTTTTGATTATAGTCATGCTGGTGGGTATGACATGTCTCAGTTTGGTCATTAGTCCTTAATGACTAGTAATGTTAAGCATCTTTTCATGTGCTTATTAGCCATCTGTATGTCTTCTTTGGAGAAATGCCTAATTCAGACCCTCTTTGTATTGTTGAGTTGTAAGAGTTATTTGTATATTCTGGATACAAATCCCTTATCAGATATTATTTGCAAATATTTATCCCCTTCTATGGGTTGTTTTTTTCACTTTCTTGGTGTTCTTTGAAATACAAAAGTTTTTTGTTTTGATGAAGTCCAATTTATGTATTTTTTCTTTTATCATTTGTACTTTTGATGTCCTATGTAAGAAGGCTTTGCCTAACTCAAGGTCACAGAGATTTACTCCTGGGTTTCCCCCTCACCCCCTCCTCCTCCTCCTCTTCCTCCTCCTCTTCCTCCTCCTCCTCCTCCTTCTTCTTCTTCCTTTTTTTAATATAATTTATTGTCAAGTTACTTCACACAGTGTGTATACAGTGTGCTCTTGGCTTCGGGGGTAGATTCCCATGATTCATTGCTTACATACAACACCCAGTACTGATCCCAACAAGTGCCCTCCTCAATGCCCATTACCCATTTTCCCCTCTCCCCCACCACCCCATCAACCTTCAGTTTGTTTTCTGTATTTAAGAGTCTCTTATGGTTTGCCTCCCTCTCTGTTTGAAACTATTTTTCCCCTTCCCTTCCCCCATTAGTCTTCTATTCAGTTTCTCAACTTCCACATATGACTGAAAACATATGATATCTGTCTTTTTCTGACTGACTTATTTCACTTAGCATAATACCCTCCAGTTTCATCCACGTTATTGCAAAACGCAAGATTTCATTCTTTCTCATTGCCAAGTAGTATTCCATTGTATATATAAACCACATCTTTATCCATTGATCAGTTGATGGACATTTGGGCTCTTTCCATAATTTGGCTTTTGTTGAAAGTGATGCTATAAACATTGGGGTGCATGTGCCCCTCTGAATCTGTACTCCTGTATCCTTTGGATAGATTCCTAGTAGTGCTATTGCTGGGTCATAGGGTAGATCTATTTTTAATTTTTTGAGGAACCTCCACACTGTTTTCCAGAGCGGCTGCCCCAGTTTGCATCCCACCAGCAGTGCAAGAGGGTTCCCGTTTCTCCACATCCTCTCCAACATCTATAGTCTCCTGATTTGTTCATTTTAGCCCCTCTGACTGGCGTGAGGTGGTATCTCAATGAGGTTTTGATTTGTATTTCCCTGATGATGAGTGATGTTGAGGATCTTTTTATGTGTCTGTTGGCCATCTGGATGTCTTCTTTGGAAAAGTGTGTATTCGTGTCTTCTGCCCATTTCTTCATTGGGTTATTTGCTTTTCGGGTGTTGAGTCTGTTAAGTTCTTATCCCATGTGTCATTTGCAAATATCCTTCCATTCCATCGGTTGCCTTTTAGTTTTGTTGATTGTTTCCTTTGCAGTGCAAATGCTATTTATCTTGATGAGGTCCCAATAGTTCATTTTTGCTTTTATTTCCCTTGCCTTTGACAAAATGTGGAGTAAGAAGTTGCTGCAGATGAGGTCAAAGAGATTGTTGCCTGTTTTCTCCTCTAGGGTTTTGATGGTTTCCTGCCTCACATTTAGGTCTTTTATCCATTTTGAGTTTATTTTTGTGTATGGTATAAGAAAGTGGTCCAGTTTCATTTGTTGTCCAGTTCTCCCAGCACCATTTGCTAAAGAAACTGTCTGTTTTCATTGATACTTTTTCCTGTTTTGTCAAAGATTAGTTGGCTATACATTTGTGGGTAAAATGCTGGGTTCTCTATTCTACTCCATTGGTCTATGTGTCTGTTTTTGTGCCAATACCATACTGTCTTGATGATTACAGCTTTATAGTAGAGGCTAAAGTCCAGGATTGTGGTGCCTCCCACTTCCGTTCTCTCAACATTACTTTGGCTATTTGGGGTCTTTTGTGGTTCCATGCAAATTTTAGTATTGTTTGTTCTAGCTTTGAGAAGAGTGCTGGTGCAATTTTGATTGGGACTGCATTGAATGTGTAGATTGCTTTGGGTAGTATTGACATTTTAACAATATTTATTCTTCCAATCCATGAGCATGGAATGTTCTTCCGTTTCTTTGTATCTTCAATTTCTTTCATAAGTTTTCTATAGTTTTCAGCATACAGATCTTTTACATCTTTGGTTACATTTATTCTTAGGTCAATTTTATGGTTCTTGGTACAATTGTAAATGGGATCAATTTCTTGATTTCTCTTTCTGTTGCTTCATTATTGATGTATAGAAGTGCAGCCGATTTCTCTACATTGATTTTGTATCCTGCAACTTTGCTGAATTTATGTATCAGTTCTAGCAGGTTTTTGGTGGAGTCTTTAAAGTTTTCCATGTAGAGTATCATGTCATCTGCAAAAAGTGAAAGTTTGACTTCTTCTTTACCAATTTGGATGCCTTTTATTTCCTTTTGTTATCTGATTGCTGAGGCTAGGACTTCTAACACTATGTTAAACAACAGCAGTGAGAGTGGAAATCCCTGCTGTGTTTCTGATCTCAGGGCGAAAGCTTTCAGTTTTTCCCCATTGAGGATGATATTAGCTGTCGGCTTTTCATAGATGGCTTTCATGATGGTAAGGTATATTCCTTCTATCCCAACTTTCTTGAGGGTTTTTATTAAGAAAGGATGCTGTATTTTGTCAAATACTTTTTCTGCATCTATTGAAAGGATCATATGGTTCTTATCCTTTCTTCTACTAATGTAATATATCACATTGATTGATTTATAAATATTGAACAAGCCCTGCGTCCCAGGAGTGAATCCCACTTGATCATGGTGTACAATTTGATTTTCTAGTATCTCATTGAGAATTTTTGCATCCATGTTCATCAGGGATATTGGCCTGTAATTCTCCTTTTGAGTGGGGTCTCTGTCTGGTTTGGGAATCAAGTTAATGCTGGCTTCGTAGAATGCGTCCGGAAGCTTTCCTTCCATCTCTATTTTTGGAACAGCTTGGAAAGGATAGGTATTAACTCTGCTTTAAATGTCTGGTAGAATTCCCCAGGGAAGCCATCTGGCCCAGGACTCTTATTTGTTGGGAGATTTTTGATAACTGATTCAATTTCTTCACCGGTTATGGGTCTATTCAAATTTCTATTTCTCCCTGTTTGAGTTTTGGTAGTGTGTGGGTGTCTAGAGATTTGTCCATTTCTTACAGGTTGTCCAGTTTGTTGGTAAATAATTTTTCATAGTATTCTCTAATAATTTTAGTATTTATGTGGTGTTGGTTGTGATCTCTCCTCTTTCATGTGTGATTTTATCTATTTGGGTTCTCTCTCTTCTCTTTTTGAGAAGTCTGGCTAGGGTTAATCACTTTTTTTATTTTTTCAAAAAAAACAGTTCTTAGATTCATTGATCTGTTCTACTGTGGCTTTTTAAAAATTCTATATTGTTTATTTCTGCTCTAATCTTTATTATTTCTCTTCTTCTGCTGGCTTTGGGGTTTCTTTGCTGTTCTGCTTCTAATTCCTTTAGGTTTGCTGTTAGGTGTTGTATTTGGGATTTTTCTTGTTTCTTGAGATAGGCCTTGATTGCAATGTATTTTCCTCTTAGGACTGCCTTTTCTGCCTCCCAAACGGTTTGGACTGTCATGTTTTCATTTTCATTTACTTCCATTTATTTTTAAATTTCTTCTTTAATTGCCTGGTTAATCTATTCATTCTTTAGTAGGATGTTCTGTAACCTCCAAAGTATTCTTGGCTGCATATTTTTTCTATTCAGCACATTGAATATTTCCTGCCACTCCCTTCTGGACTGCCGGGTTTCAATGTACAGGACTGCTACTACCCTTATGTGTCTACCCTTGTAGGTTAAGGCCCATTTGTCCCTAGCTGTTTTCAGAATTCTCTCTTTATCTTTGTATTTTGCCAGTTTCACTATGATATGCCATGGAGAAGACCTATTCTTGTTGAATCTTAAGGGAGTTCTCTGTGCCTCCTGGATTTGGATGTCTGCTCCCTTCCCCAGATTAGGGAAGTTCTCAGCTATGAATTGTTCAAGTAAACTTTCCGCCCTTTTCTTTCTCTTCTTCTTCTGGAACTCCTATGATACAGATATTATTATGCGTCATTGAATCACTTAGGTCTCTAATTCTCCCCTCGTGGTCTAGTATTTTCTTATCTGTCTTTTTCTCACCTTCATCATTTTCCATAATTTTATATTCTGTTTCACTTCTTCTCCCCTCTGCTTCCTCCATCCTTGATGTCTCTGCATCTAGTTTATTTTGCACCTCATTTACAACATTTCTTAGTTGTTCATGACTATTTCTTAGTTTCTTGATCTCTGCAGCAATAGATTCTCTGCTGTCTTCTATGCTTTTTTCAAGCCCAGCTGTTAATATTATGATTATTATTCTAAATTCTTTATCAGATTTATTGTTTATATATGTTTTAAGAAATTCTCTAGCTGTCATTTCTTCCAGGAATTTCTTTTCAGGAGCATTCTTCCATTCTGTCATTTTGGCTAGTTTTCTGTCCTTTATGTGTTTTAATAGCTTGTTATGTGTCCTTCACCTGCAAGCACTACTATATTATAAAGGGGTCATACACTGTCCAGGGCCTGGCCCTTCAGGAGGTGTGTTTGGAGTGACTTGCATGCTCTCTGTTATTGTGTCTCTGGTTGCTTTATCCCCCTACTCGTGGTGGTGGTTTGAACCTTTCACCAGGTGTGCTTTGTTTGTTCATTGAAGTACCCTGGAAAAAATTTTAAAGGTGGCGGTGGGGGGGTGGGTGGTGGTGGAAGAAGCTTTATTCCATATAAAGAGAGACAAGGCAGGGGCAGGGAAAAGAAAAGAGAAAAAAAATTGACCAGGCATAGAATCAGAGAAACTATATGGCTTTGTCCAGAAAGAGAGAGAGGTAAACAAGAAGAAGGGGATACAGAAGAAGTGTAAAAAGAATAAGTTAAAAATGTCTGCTTAAAGAGACCAACAACCAGAATAGAGAAGGGAAGAAATAAGAAGGGGGAAAGGAAGAAAAAAACTATATATATATATATATATATATATATATATATATATATATAATAAGAATTGACCAAGAATCAAATCAGAAAATGCAAAACCGCTGGACCAATATCTGATGGTGCCTTGGAACCAGTGGTTGCACTGGTCTGGAGGAAGGGCTCTCTAGTTAGGTCAGTGTCAATCTTGCTCCTGTAGATAGCAGTTACCATGCATGGAGAGGCATGGTTTGGTGTAGGCGGGTCCTGCCTCCACGTGGGTCCACTGTCACTGTCTGTTCCCTGAAGCCCCACCTTGTGGGTGATGGGGAGAAAAATGGTGACAACCCAGTATCTCCTCCCCTGACTGGGTGTCCCAGACCGCTCTGTTCAGGCCATCCTCACAGTGCTGTGCAGGTGTGAGTGGGCTGGTTTGTCCCACTCCACAGTCTCCCGCCCTCCCAGGCGCTCGGCTGGGATTCAAACCCTGATGTCTCTGTTTTCTTATGTTTATTTTTTTTTGAGAAAGAGAGAGACAGAGCACAAGCTGGGGAAGGGACAGAGAAAGAGGGAGACACAGAATCCAAAGCAGGCTCCAAGCTCTGAGCTGTCAGCACAGAGCCCCATGTGCATTTTGGACCCACAAACTGTGAGATCATGACCTGAACCAAAGTCAGATGCTTAACCGACTGAGCCACCCAGGCATCCCTCAAACCCTGATGTCTTAAAGGATCCCACTCCACGCACTCTGGTTCCTGGGTAGTACCACTCCAACCAGCCGACAAAGGGCCTCTGGCTGGTGGGTTCCTGTAGGATCTTTTGTTTGGAGCAGCTATATACCTTCTTCCCACAGCACACAGCACTCAAGGGAAGGGACTGCTGTCTTTGACCGTGCCTCCAAACTCGCTACCAAGCAGGGGCTAGCTCCCCTTCTGTTCTCCGGTCTGCGGTTTTTCTCTTGTCCAAATACAATCCTATACTTTCATAGCCTCTTTCTCTTCCTTTCATCTCTCCACAGAAGGGAATCCCTTCCTTCCATGCCTTGCCACCCATTTTATCTCCCCCAGTTCGCAATCATGTACCTATGGCTGCCAAGTTGTCCCTGTGTGCCCCTGGAGATGTTTCTGCTACTCTGCAGCCCAGATCCTGGAATTCCAAGTCTTCTGGACTCAATACTGCTGTGTTTTAGGGACAAGGGAATTTCAGGTCCCCCTACTTCTCTGCCATGTTGACTCCTCCCCCTCCTGGGTTTCCTCTAAGAGTTTTATAGTTTGAGCTCTTGCATTTAGGTCTACAATAAATTCTGAGTTAATTTTGTGTAGAAGGGAAGGAAGGGGTCCACCTTGATTCTCTTGCATGTGTTTACCCTATAACTACATTTTCAATGATGTTATTATTCAGTTTTTTCTTGTGTTCTGAGAAATACATATTGATACTCACAAAAAAGAAAGACAGCGTTTGGCTCCCCCTCTCATAATTTGTTCTTAGATCACATTCATATCCACTCTGAGGAAATACATGCTTTCCCAGTCAATGCCCAAATGTGGCCAACACCTTGTGTACACCTGAGAGGTAAGTATTCAGTGGACACTGAAATGATACGAGCCATCGCATCATACCTAAAAATTAATCTTGAAAGAAAATGGTCATTTTTCTCTTATAAATTAAAAAATATTATAAGAAAAGGTAATACTCAAAATGGGCAAGTGTACAGTCAAAAAATGATTTCTCCTCTACTGTTCTTAGACATGCACATTAGTGCAATGCTTTCTGGAAAGCTGTTTGGCCGTATTTATCAAAAGCTTCAAAAATGGTCATGACATTTGATATAATCATCCCTCTACTTAGTAGTATTCTGCAAAAATAAACAGTTTATTCCCATGGGTATATTTACAAAGATATTTATCACAGTGTTTTTAGAATTGAATTATTCTTTTCCTACATCTGAAAATTTTTGATTTCACAAAAAGTTTCGAATGTGTACCCCCAAAATATGTATATGTGTTCATTCTTATGTTGTATACATTAATATAATTCATATATTAGAAAGCATATACGTGTTAAAGAATAAGGTAAAGGGGAAATAATACTTTAAAATAAGTATAAATTTATTGTTATTAATAATATAGGAAGCCATTTTGATTTCAATAAAATTATTATCAGTTACATTTTAGTGAGAACAATGTCACTGAATATGAAATCCAATAGGATACTTGTGTTTTCTCTTAACAAAGAGCTTTTTTTAGTTGTGGAATTATCAACTTTGCCATTTTTGGTTCTTCACATGTGCTTATGATTAGTGTGACCTTAAAAAAACATTGGTCTATTTTGAGGGGTTTGTTTAGTTAAAACTAAATAATGGAATCATAAATCTAGTTAACAGATATACAAAAGTATAATACATGGTAATAAGCCAGAAATCAACTAACCAGGAAGTTGACTAAATTCCTCAACTCTGTGTGATTCTGAACTCCCATCTTCCTTAAGGACTGTGTCCACATTTTCTTTGTTTACTATCATTAGCTGAAATATGTGCCAAGTATTGTCGCACTGTCAATCCATATTAAATATAGGTATAAATCTATAGTTAATTTCTAATATTTCCCTCTGTCTCCTGGTGGATTCTCTTACACTTCTCCTAGTGAGAATGCCCCATTTTGGAGATAACTACCATATAGCTACATGTTTAAAACTTGGGTTCTGAAGTCAGACCGTGTTCCATATCCTGAATCTCACATCAACTGAGACAGGTTTTTCATGTAAAGTGGAGATAACAGTATATCCTCCATGGGTTTATTGTGAAGATTAAATAATGTTTATGGGGTACTTAGCACATTTAGTGCTTGGTTTATGCTAGGTAATATTATTACTTCAATTTTTTGCAAGGATTATTTATTATTTTAATATTCAGGAAAGAAAAACAAAACTCTTAAAAGAAAACTACAGCTTGACTCTACATTCCATAAAAGTGAGGACTATAGCCTGTGTTGCTTTTTTCTCTATCCCCACCTGTCTAGCTCAATGCCTGACCCACAGTTGTGTTTGTGAGACCAACTAAGCAATAGAGCCACCTCTATAGTTGTGTTTAAAATTTATTTGTTGGGTGAGTAAATAAAGTGATGGCTAAAGATAGAGATGACTGGGATGCCCGGGTAGCTCAGTTGGTTAAGTGTCCAACTCTTGATCTCGGCTCAGGTCATGATATCATGGTCATGATTTCATGGTGGTGATATTGAGCCCTGCATCATGCCCCCCAGTGGGCGGTGGAAACTGTTTAAAATGCTCTTTCTCCCTCACCCTCTGCCCCTCCTTGCCTCTAAAAAAAATAGAGATGGCATAACTGCAGTAATAGAGTTCCTCCACTTCATGTGCTGGTGATTATAGGAAACAACATGGAGTGTGGTTATGAGTAAGTGCATAAAGTGTTATTATTTAACCACAGTGATACTAAAATCCATTGCACAATTCAGGACGTATTTAAGTGGTTTGCCTTTGCCATATATATTCCTGCAGCATTCTCCCCCACCTCAAATTCCCAAACCATCCAGACATTTGTCCTGGGAGCCCATGATCTAAAAGTGCTTCAAGGATTTTGTTCTGAATATATAGCTGCATGAGGATGGGAAGTCCTAATTACTAATTTATTTTGAAATCAAAGCAGAATCATAAATATAGTGTAAATTATCCATTGAAACGTATTTATCCTTCTTTTGTATTTCCAAGCCACGTCATATATCCAACCCCTGCCTGTACAAGTGTTTTGCACATTAAAGTTCTGTCCCTTGACCGCAACCCACCCTGTCAGATGTCATACAGATCCATCCTATTGATCAAAGGGAAATTTTCAGTGTGGCTCCTTGCACAGATAACTCTCAGGACTAGAAAAAATAGCTTGGCCTATATGGCCTGCTGCTCAGAAACTATGAGTTTTTTGTTTTCAATTTATGAAGCACTGAATGTTTCATCAAATAATGATTTCTTTAAAAGTAAACCTAGCATATTTGATTCTGAGCTAGCCATATTTGTATTTTTCCAAACTTGGGATTATGAGCCAGTCATCCATAACATCAAACACTTACTTGAGGGCTCCGGCACAATTTTAGTTGAATTAAAAGCTTCAATTTTTAATTTGAAAATAGACAGTTTTATGCAATTTATTTTAAATTAAATGCTGTGGAGTTTAAAATAGTTTCTGAAGGAATTATTGTAGCCAGTACCCAGTAGTGTTAGAATTTATGTGGCTGCAGGTCTTAGAAGCTATTCTCCATTCAGCAGAACTTTCCTTGAGACTCACTATGTAGATTTCAGAGCACTGCTATTGACCTGGGGTATATATCAGATCAATGCAGAAGAAAGGCCACATGAGGAAGTGACTTAGAGGCATCCTCAGGTAAGGGGAGGCTCCCACTCTCTCTCACCAAACTTCTGCCCTGCCAGTGTGCAGCATGGGTCCACAGCCTTGTGAAATCTCATGAAATGACGAGGTAATGAGACCACCTCTGGGGCCAGGAGAGTGGACAGAAGTTCAGACAGGCTTTCTTTTACTCTTCTCCCTGCTTTTATCTGCTCCTATGGTATATACCTGAGTGATAGTGCTCCTGGAAACTTGGGAGAACTTAGGTTTTCCTTACTCCCCTAGAAGCTCTTTTTTTCACATAATGTTCTCCAGTCATCATCAAGTTCAAGATCATGGCCTTTATAAATACAATCTCTTGGCCAATTTGGAAAATGCAAGCAGGACCAGGAATCAAACTTGCTTACTTATATCGATTCATTATGATCTAGTTTGGTCCAGTGGAAGAAAGAAGATTAAAGGGAGAATGAGAAGTAGGATTCTACTTCTAGCTTTGTTACCTATTAGCTGTGACCTTGAACAAATCAACTTAACTTTTCTGTGACTCAGTTTCTTCATTTTCAAACAGGAGTAAAGAAACTTGTTATAACTCGCTTTGTGATAATCAAATGAGATTATGTATAAGAAAATTCCTTCCCAAATTTTAAGGGTAATAAAAAAGACAGGTTTAAAAATACTATCAATTTGTGGGGTACCTGAGTGGCTCAGTTGGTTTAAGCACTGGAATCTTGATCTCAGGGTTGTCAGTTCAAGTCCTACATTGGGCTACATGTTGGGCATGGAGCCTACTTAAAAATAAATAAACAAAAAATAAAATAATAAAAATACTATCTGTTTATATGAAAAATGACTTAAAAGGTTATAAAATAAAAATAAAAGATTTAAGTAGTACAAATGAGAAATTACTAGAAAATATTAGGCATCATTTTTATTGTTCTGTCAAATTTTATAGGGGAGGAAAACCTGTATAATAACAAGGCCTGTTTGTTATTCAGGCCCTCATGAAGAAAACATACAAAATCCATTGACAGACATTGATCTGAGGTAAAGGCCTAAGAAAACTGTTGAGTTTTAAACAAATAAGCAAAAGGCCCAGTGTTGATAATGAGGTTTCTTGCCTGATCTGAGTTGGGGTGATGTGAGTCTTGGGTTTATCTGGGCTTGAGGACAGCTCTGCCACTTACTATGGTAGCTCACATGCCATGACCGGGTCATAAAAGCCTAGAAGAATCTGGTGCCTCCTCATGCCTACAGTACCATTAATACTTGTCCTTCAGACCCAATGCCTGGGATCTGTGTCTTGAAATTATTGCTGTTCCAGCAGTGGAGCAACCTCTCCTTAACTGTTTTTGACCTCTAGAACCAAGGACTTTTCCATTTTTGACCACTCATGGGCTTTCTAAGAGCAGGGCTAGTCATGGCCTCTTTCAAACAGAAAGGCTGCAATATCCCCAGATTGGCTAGATACCCATTTATAGGAAAGAACTTTAACCATATCCAAAATTGGGGTTCAGACCTGTATCTACATGTCAGCCTGAGGGATTGCTCAGTATAAGCTGGGTAGCGGGGAGGGGAAATGTGCTGCTCAGAGAAAAATCACCAGGAATGAATAAGAGTCTGGAAGAACATTATGAGCAGCAGGGGCCACAGGGCTGTACTGTGATAACTCCTATTCTGGGTCCCCTTGGACAGCCCAGGATTCCCAGAGGGCAGGAGTGAGGGAGCTGTGTCCAGGAGTGCCAGGCCAGCTCCTGTTGCTAAGCGACCTCTTCAGACAGAGAGCCAGGAAGAGTCAGGTGCTCTCCTATAGTGTGGAGAGGAAGGTAAGCAGTGGAGATCTGCAGGCAGAGATTGTAAGGAAATGCCTAACAGGGCAGTAGGGAAGGGGATCAGAGGCAGTGGAGGCTAAGCATGGGGCCCAGAGAGCTTCTGCCCTGGCGTCAACACCCAAAGGCCCAGATCCAGAGAGGGAGTGAGCAGGAGCTGAAGCAAGGGACCACAGAGAGGAAGTCAGTAGCTCTGATTATGCATTAGCTATCAGCTCTCCTTCTGGAAACTCAGAGACTTACAAGGAATGAGGAGGGCTGAAGTCCTGCTAGTGTGGCAGGTGAGGGCACTTGCTCTAATTGCTAGATTCAAGCAATTAGACTGCCCTTTACCTGAAACCCTTGTATTGGATGGAGAGACATCCTGAATGCGCAGGATCCTTACAGAATAATTCTATTGCCCATTTTCAGTCTGGTAAGCAACAGTTCCCCTGCCCACCCAGCATTAGCAGTTATTTAACCAAATTGATCTCTGCTTTTCATGTGGGGGTAGGTTTAGAATCTCAAAGGTGAGGTGCACCTTATTCCTCAGGGTCCCATGAAAATATCAGAGATGTATAAACAGCCTATAAAAGCTTCTTTGACTAGAGATCCTCTCTTTCCTTTCCCAGTGGGTCTAAAAATCACTAGAAGTAGAATTAAAGCTTAATTATCAAGAAGATGAAGGGGGAGGAGGAAAGATAAAGAGAAGAGGAAGAAAAGGAGGAGTGGGAAGGGGGGCAGAGAAAAGAGGGAGGGGAGGAGAGAGGAAACAGAAGAGAAGGAGGAGAAGAAGCTTACTTGTGTCTGACCTATGCCTTGTGGGTCTGTGTTCTCTGTGTAGATCCCACTCATAAAAAGTACCTGCTTTAGCTCCACCTCTGCTATACTGACATGTTTGTAATTTAAAGTTTCCCTTGGGATATATTACTAGAAAGACAAAAAGAAGTTAAATAATAAGTGCATTTTTAGACTTCTGCTATGTATTGCCAAATTGGCCTCAAGTAAGTTTATGCAATTTTACATAGTCACCAAAAGTTAATGATGGGGTCTCATTTCCCAGTGCTCCCTAAAAGCTTAGTCAGTTTATTAGCTGGAGAACCTGAAGCAACATACCTGCCTCTATTTGTTGGTAGAATTATCATTTTTTAAATTACAAACTATTCAATAATTTCAACAAGAGTTTAATAGAGCCACTGTATTCTGTTCTCTTTTCCATTAAGAAGGACTATGGATATTAATAAAGAATGCCTGACCTATTCCTTGCCCTCAAATGTTAAAGGAGCTCAATATATGTCAATATTCTTGCAACCAGAGACAATAGAAGACCTGCAAAATGTGTGGATCTGGGAGGACAAGAATAGGCAGGGAAGACTTCATGGAGGAGGTATGATTGGTATTGGATCCACAAGATGGGTAGGATTTGAGATGTGAGAAAGATGTGACAAGTCGTTGCAGGTGGGAGTTCAGTCAGGAACAGAGAGCAAAGTCTTGAGTTCAGAATGAGTGAGGCCAAGTATGTTGGTTCAGGTTCTCCAAGAAGCAGGCATCAAAATAGAATGCAAGGATTTGATCAGAGGAAATGCATGTAAGAGTACATGGGAAGGAGCTAGATAAGGCTGGCAGAACTAGTTGACTTTGATGCATGTCTGACCCTCAGTGAAGGGTAGAGGAAAGGAAGGTTGAGTGACAGCATCCAGGACTTGCCTACAGTGTGATATAGGTTTGGGAAAGGTTGTCAGGGAGTCCACAAGCAAAAGCTGGCCATCAGAGGAGTCTCTGTCTCCCACGAACAGGCTGCCTTAGTCTCTCCGCTGCACCCAGTCAGTGTCTGGGAGCAGCTTGTAAGAAGTTGGGAAGTGAAATCTTGGTACAAACATGATGATGGATTTCACAGCAAAACACTTGGGATCGTTGGTCAATTAACTAACTCCCAGGCATTGGAGGTCTGCGAGGTGCATTCTCATGGGTGCCACAACACAACAGGGAGAGAATGAGAAGACGGCCTGATTTGGCACAGTACATTGACCCACAGATAGGAGAGGTTTCCTACCTTCACCTTCAGAGAAATCTTCTGATTTATATGACTGGACAGAAAACATGATGGTGATGGAAGCTTTGCCAATACAACCTCACCCCTCATACATTCCAGGGGCTAGGGTGTGGACTGTCAGGTCAGCGAAGGTTGTATTGAATATGGTGGCGGGGCCCTTGGCATCCATTCCTCCTTCCCGTGTGCTTTTCTATATAGCAGAGTCTGGAAAGCTAAACACTACATTTTCTAGGTTGTAGCTTTTGTTTTGGATGCAAATAAGTTCTGCCTGTTGTTTGCACCTTTGGAACATGTTGAAGGCAGAAATTAGGCAGAAGACATCCTGATATTTTCAGATGTTTTCTGCTGACAGTCGAAATCATGGAGACTTTAGGTTTTCATGGAGGAGCATTTCACTTTTCAGTCTCCAGCTTTAAGAGTGATACAAGCTTTAAGATTTGTGGGGGGTGGCAGCTTCCTGATCTCTGAACCACAGCTACAGTGGTATGTTCTAGATAGTTCCACTAGTGGCTTCCTGACACCCCACTTCTTGAAACTGGCAGAGGAAGCACTCCCTAGAGGGCTAGTTTGGCAATGCTGTTTTGGGAATCATTTCTGGAGCTCATTCTGATACTTCTTTTTCAGGCTTTGCAATGATTTTTGTTTTGTTTTATAATAGACTTTATTTTTTTCTGCACCATACAACATTATTAAATATTATTGACTATATTACTTTGCTATACTTTTCATCTCATGACTTACTGATTTTATAACTGGAAGTTTTTACCTCTTAATCCCCTTCACCTGTTTTACCCATCCCCCAACTCCTTCCCCTCTGGCAACCACCAGTTTGTTTTCTGTATTTAAGATGTGTTTTTTTAAAATTTCTTTGTTCATTTGCTTTGTGCTTTAGATTCCACATATAAGTAAAATCAAATGGTATTCATCTTTCTCCATCTGACTTATTTCACCTAGCACCATACCTTGTGGGTCCATACATGTTGTCACAAATGGCAAGATCTCATTCTTTTTTATGGCTGAGTAATACTCCATTGTATGTGTATGTATGTATGTTTGCAGGTATGTATGTATATGTCTCTATCTATCTATCTATCTATCAGCCACATCTTCTATATCTATTCATCTATGGATGGAAAACTGGTTGCTTCCATAGTAAATAATGCTGTAGTAAACATAGGAGTGCATATATCTTTTCAAATTAGTGTTTTTGTGTTCTTTGGGTAAATACCCAGTAGTGGAATTACTGGGTCATATGTATTTATATTTTTCATTTTTGGAGGAACCTCCATACTTTATTTTTTAGGGCAGTTTTAGGTTCACAGCAAGGTTGAATGAAAAATACAGATAGTTCTCATATATCCTCTCTCCTCTACCCACCTCTCTCTAACCTCCCCTACTATCAACATTCTAGCACCACATGGTACATTTGCTACAATCAATAACCCTATGTTGACACTTCTTTGTCACCCAGAGCCTATAGTTAGTTACATTAGGGTTCATTCTTGATATTGTACATTCTGTAGCCTTTGACAAATAGATGACATTTTCCATGATTATATTTTCCTACAGAGCAGTTTCACTGCCCTAAAAATCATTTGTGCTTCCCTTATTCATCCTTCCCTATCTGTAACCCCTTGCCAACCACTGATTTTTTACTCTCTCCATAGTTTTGCATTTTTCAGATTGTAGTTGGAATCATACAGTGGATAGTCTTTTTAGATTGGGGTCTTTCACACAGTAATATTCATTTAAGTTTCCTTCATGTCTTTTCATGGCTTGATAGCGCATTTCTTTTTAACACTGGTGAATAGTCCATTGTATGGGTATACCACAGTTTATTTATTCATTCATGTACTAAAGAACATATTGGTTGCTTCCAAAGATTTTGTAAACACTCAGTTCCCTACATTAACTACCTAGATTTGTTTCCATTTCCTGCACTTTACCTCACTGCTATAGAGGAGAAAGTGTCTATTAAGATACATATCATTTGCACAGGGTTGCACAGAGTGGGGCCCAGCTGAGAAATAGCTTTATCGGACCACTGCATTTCTTTTTTTTTTTTTTTATAATTTAACTTTATTTTTTATTTTTTAAAATTTACATCCAAAATGATTTCAGGAGTAGATTCCTTAATGCCCCTTACCCATTTAGCCCATCCCCCCTCCCACAACCCCTTCAGCAACCCTCAGTTTGTTCTCCATATTTATGACTCTCTTTTGTTTTGTCTCCCTCCCTGTTTTTATATTATTTTTGTTTCCCTTCCCTTATGTTCATCTGTTTTGTCCCTTAAAGTCCTCATATGAGTGAAGTCATATGATTTTTGTCTTTCTCTGACTAATTTCACTTAGCATAATACCCCCCGGTTCCATCCACGTAGTTGCAAATGGCAAGATTTCATTCTTTTTGACTGCCGAGTAATACTCCATTGTGTGTGTGTGTGTGTGTGTGTGTGTGTGTGTATATATATATATATATATGTATATGTATATGTATATGTACATATATATGTATATGTATATATATATATATACCACAACTTCTTTATCCATTCATCCATCGATGGTGGACATTTGGGCTCTTTCCATACTTTGGCTATTGTTGATAGTGCTGCTATAAACATGGGGGTGCATGTGTCCCTTTGAAACCGCACACCTCTATCCCTTGGATACATGCCTAGTAGTGCAATTGCTGGGTCGTAGGGTAGTTCTATTTTTAGTTTTTTGAGGAACCTCCATACTGTTTTCCAGAGTGGCTGCACCAGCTTGCATTGCCACCAACAATGCAAAAGAGATCCTCTTTCTCTGCATCCTCACCAACATCTGTTGTTGCCTGAGTTGTTAATGTTAGCCAATCTGACAAGTGTAAGGTGGTATCTCATTGTGGTTTTGATTTGTATTTCCCTGATGATGAGTGGTGTGGAGCATTTTTTCATGTGTCGGTTGGCCATCTGGATGTCTTCTTTGGAGAAGTGTCTATTCATGTCTTTTGCCCATTTCTTCACTGGATTATTTGTTTTTTGGGTGTTGAGTTTGATTAGTTCTTTGTAGATTTTAGATACTAACTCTTTATCTGATATGTCATTTGCAAATATCTTCTCCCATTCTGTCGGTTGCCTTTTAGTCTTGCTGATTGTTTCCTTTGCTGTGCAGAAGCTTTTTATTTTGATGAGGTCCCAATAGTTCATTTTTGCTTTTGTTTCCCTTGCCTCCGAAGACGTGTTGAGTAAGAAATTGCTGCGGGCAAGATCAAAGAGGTTTTTGCCTGCTTTCTCCTCGAGGATTTTGATGGCTTCCTGTCTTACATTGAGGTCTTTCATCCACTTTGAGTTTATTTTTGTGTATGGTGTAAGAAAGTGGTCCAGATTCATTTTTCTGCGTGTCGCTGTCCAGTTTTCCCACCACCACTTGCTGAAGAGACTGTCTTTATTCCATTGGATATTCTTTCCTGCTTTGTCCAAGATTAGTTGCCCATACGTTTGTGGGTCCATTTCTGGGTTCTCTATTCTATTCCATTGATCTAAGTGTCTGTTCTTGTGCAAATACCATACTGTCTTGATGATTACAGCTTTACTACAAAAGTATAGCTTGAAGTTTGGGATTGTGATGCCTCCTGCTTTGGTTTTCTTTTTCAAGATTGCTTTGGCTATTTGGGCTTTTTTCTGGTTCCATACACATTTTAGGATTATTTGTTCTAGCTCTGTGAAGAATGCTGGTGTTACTTTGATAGGGATCGCATTGAATATGTAGATTGCTTTGGGTAGTATTGACATTTTAACAATATTTGTTCTTCCTATTCAGGAGCATGGAATCTTTTTCCATTTCTTTGTGTCTTCTTCAATTTCTTTCATAAGCTTTCTATAGTTTTCAGTGTATAGATTTTTCACCTCTTCGGTTAGATTTATTCCTAGGTATTTTATGGTGTTTTGTGCAACTGTAAATGGGATTGATTCCTTGATTTGTCTTTCTGTCGCTTCATTGTTGATGTATAGGAATGCAACCGATTTCTGTGCATTGATTTTATATCCTGAAACTTTGCTGAATTCATGAATCGGTTCTAGCAGTTTTTTGGTGGAATCTTTTGGGTTTTCCATATAGAGTATCATGTCATCTGCGAAGAGTGAAAGTTTGACCTCCTCCTGGCCGATTTGGATGCCTTTTATTTCTTTGTGTTGTCTGATTGCAGAGGCTAAGACTTCCAATACTATGTTGAATAACAGTGGCGAGAGTGGACATCCCTGTCTTGTTCCTGACCTTAGGGGGAAAGCTCTCAGTTTTTCCCCATTGAGGATGACATTAGCATGGGTCATTCATATATGGGTTTTATCATCTCGAGGTATTATCCTTCTATCCCTACTTTCTTGAGGGCTTTTATCAAGAAAGGATGCCGTGTTTTGTCAAATCCTTTCTCTGCATCTATTGAGAGGATCATATGGTTCTTGTCCTTTCTTTTATTGATGTGATGAATGATCTTAATTGTTTTGCAGATATTGAACCAGCCCTGCATCCCAGGTATAAATCCCACTTGGTAGTGGTGAATACTTTTTTTTAATGTATTCTTGGATCCAGTTGGCTAATATCTTGTTGAGGATTTTTGCATCCATGTTCATCAGGGAAATTGGTCTATAGTTCTCTTTTTTAGAGAGATTCTGGTTTTGGAATCAGGGTAATGCTGGCTTCATAGAAAGAGTTTGGAAGTTTTCCTTCCATTTCTATTTTTTGGAACAGTTTCAAGAGAATAAGTGTTAACTCTTCCTTAAATGTTTGGTAGAATTCCGCTGGAAAGCCATCTGGCCCTGGACTCTTGTTTTTTGGCAGATTTTTGATTACTAATTCTATTTCCTTACTTGTTATGGGTCTGTTCAAATTTTCTATTCCTTCCTGTTTCAGTTTTGGTAGTGTATATATTTCTAGGAATTTGTCCATTTTTTCCAGATTGCCCATTTTATTGACATATAATTGCCCATAATATTCTCTTATTATTGTTTTTATTTCTGTTATGTTGGTTGCGATTTCTCCTCTTTCATTCTTGATTTTACTTATTTGGGTCCTTCCTTTTTTTTCTTGATCAAACTGGCTAGTGGTTTATCAATTTTGATAATTCTTTCAAAGAACAAGCTTCTGGTTTCATTGATCTGTTCTACTGTTTTTTTGGTTTCGATAGCATTAATTTCTGCTCTAATCTTTATTATTTCCTGTCTTCTGCTGGTTTGGGGTTTTATTTGCTGTTTTTTTCTCCAGTTCCTTAAGGTGTAAGGTTAGGTTGTGTATCTGAGATCTTTCTTCCTATTTTCGGAAGGCCTGGATTCAGACCACTGCATTTCTAATTTACATGTTCATCATGTTGGTTGAATTCCTCAAACAGCTTCATCTTGTTCTCTTCCCTGTGGGAATGAAGAGATTACTGTCACTGGCTAAGAGAATTGGGAGTCTAAGGTTCAGGTTTTGCCACATAGTAACCAACAGAACTGGGATTTCCTTGCTTTTGTGTCTTTGCTCTTATGGATAGTTCTTCTCTCAGTACCAAAGCACACAGCTTTTTCTCATCGCAGGGTCTTTTCCTCATAGCAGGGTCTTTCCACTTGTGTTAGGGATGCCCTTCCTCCAGCTGAACCACATATCTGACCCTTTTACATCCTTCGGGTTTTAGTTCAAATGTTCCTTCCTTATAGAGTGTAAACCCTCACTGTTGTCTTCTATGATATCTCCCTTTCTTGCCGAGAGATGTACTTAATTCAGGCCATAAGAATCTCAAGCTTTGTTTCTGATCAAGCAAAATCTTCATGTCCCAGCAGTTAAAGATGAGTGGCAATATATAAGGGAATTTGTTTCCATTACCTGTTGCTGTGTAGAAAATCATCTCAAAACTTGGGTGCTTAAGACAACAATTTGTTACCAACTCTGAGAATTCTTTAAGTTAAATGGCTTCAACTGGGTGGTTCTTCTATTGTTCTTGCAGTTTCTCATATAGTTACAATCAGATGGTGGCTAGGCCTGGCATATCCAAAATGGCTTCCCTCACATGTCTCATGCTTTAGCAAGGATGACTGGAAGGCTGGATCCAGTTGGATGCTGATATGGCTAGGCTTTTCTCTTCCATGTAGTCTCAGCCTCTGTCCCTGTCCCCATAGCTTTTCCACATGATTATTTTAGGTGGATTCTCCAGCAGAGTAACTAAACTTCTTACATAGTAGCCTAGGCCTCCCAATAGCGCAGAAACAGAGGCTGCCAGGCCTTCTGAAGATGTATTACTGGAATGGATACAACATCACTTATGCCATATCTTTTGATTAAAGCAAGTTATAGAGCCAGCCCAGATTCCATGTGAAAGGAGACTACACAGGAATGTGAATACTAGGAAGCCTGGTGAATTGGGATTCATCTTTGCAGCTACAGTTCTTAAACATTGTCGGTCAGTGGACCTCAGCAACATCCATTAAGCTGGCTAATGAGTAATAATGATGATCATTCATGATGATGATGATGATGAATGAGTAGAATCCTATATGCTATTTAAAACAATTTTTCTCCTTGGGGATTGAGATAGTTCATAGGAAACCATAGGAAGATTCTCCAAAAATTGGGAGCCAACTGACAATGTAAGAATCAAGAAAGTTAAGAGCTACATGTGATGGATGATATTAGCCATCTGGAAAAGTCTTTAGGGCCAATCTCTAAATCATTCAGGAAGAAAAGTAGCCATTAAATTGCATGATTTAATATTTCTATTTTTAAATATTTTTAAATATTTCTATTTCATAAATAGAAATTTAAATTTATTTTTTAATATAATTTATTGACAAATTGGTTTCCATACAACACCCTGTGCTCATCCCAACAAGTGCCCTCCTCAGTGCCCATCACCCACTTTTCCCCCATCCCCACCCCCATCAACCCTCAGTTTGTTCTCAGTATCCAAGAGTCTCTTATGGTTTGCCTCCCTCCCTCTCTGTAACTTTTTTTCCCCTCCTCCTCCCCCCATGGTCTTCTGTTAAGTTTCTCAAGATGCACCTATGAGTGAAAACATATGGTATCTGTCTTTCTCTGACTGGCTTATTTCACTTAGCGTTAATACCTTCCTGTTGCATCCATGTTACTGCAAATGGCGAGATTTCATTCTTTCTCATTGCCAAGTAGTATTCCATTGTATATATAAACCATATCTTCTTTATCCATTTGTCAGTTGATGGACATTTAGGCTCTTTCCATAATTTGGCTATTGTTGAAAGTGCTGCTATAAACATTGGGGTACATGTGCCCGTATGCATGAAATTTAAATTTCTTAAACAGATTAATTTTAATGGAAAGTTGGGTTGGAAACCAGAATACAGTGGGTTAAACAGTGAGTGGCAGGTGGCAACATGGGCAGAGCAATTTAGCAACTTTTTTCAAAAATGTAGCCAGGGTTTTGATGCCCTTCTAGTAAGAAGGTAAATGGGAACAATTTTTCTGGATGGTAATTAGGCAGCAGATAAACAAGCCTTGAATACTTTGATGTCTTTTGCCCTAGAAATTGAACTTCTAAGAAATTAACTTAAGGAAACAGATGTGCAAAGATTTATATAGCAGAAAATTCACTTAAAAGAGTTTTAGTTTTATTGTGAAATACACCTTAAATACAGAAGCATGCACAAAACATTGGAGTTTATTTTGAAGAACAGTTATAAATACCTGTGTAATCAGCATCTAGGATAATAAGTAAAACTTTGCCCTTCCCTACATAAAGTAACAATTGTCCTAATTTTCTACCAATCATTTCTTTGCTTTTCCTGTATAATTTCCTTTAAAATTCTTCATTGTTGGGATGCCTGGGTGGCTCAGTAGATTGAGCATTTGACTTCAGCTCAGGTCAAGATCTTGCAGTTCATGAGTTTGAGCCCTGTGTGGGTTGTGTTGACAACTCAGAGCCTGGAGCCTTCTTGGATTTCTGTATCTCCCTCTCTCTCTGCCCCTCCCCTGCTTGTTCTCTCTCTCTCTCTCTCTCTCTCTCTCTCAAAAATAAATAAACATGAAAAATTTTTAAGTGAATAAAATAAAATTCTTCATTAGTGATGGGTATGGTTCTAGTTTATTAATTTCTACTACTGTATGATATTTATTCTACCTTGATAAATATTTGATTATTTTATTTTTGCTGTAGGAATAAGAATGCTAAAAACATTCTTGTTCACATTTTCTGCTACACATGTACAGAGTTTCTCTTGGGTATAATCAAAGAAGTACAACAGTTAGATTAGCATACGTTCAACTCTCCTAACATCGCTAAACTGTTTTCCAAAGTGATATTACTAATTTACATTTGGATGTATGGCAGTTTCAGTTGTACCACATCTTTGTTGATGCTTGAAATTGTTAGACATTTTTACTTTTGCCATCCTAAGGTAGAGAATGGTGTCTGTTGAACAGAACACCATGTACCGATTGCCAATACCACTGGGATAAGGGGACTCCAGCTACACAGAGAATGGCAAAGATCATCACAATGCCAGCCACCAAGAATAGAAATCCAAATACTTCTGCCCATTGTACCTGGGTGTTGGAGTCACCAAGAAAAACACAACACGGTCAAGCATTGGATGGAGTGCTTTTACTCACATAGAGAAGAAATAGAACAAGATCAGCTTCAGTAATTGTGTTGGTTCCCCATGATAAACTGATCTCCCCAGCAGTGAATGCATGGGCAATTGGCTTATATGTACCCTTCTTATGCCTCAGCGGAAGAGCCCCAATTAATCCCCACTGGAGTCTGAATTACTAAAAACCAGGGATGTTCCTGAGGCCACTGACCTATGTGCTCAAGAATAACAAAGGAGCACACAATGAGCTGGAAACAGGGAAGATAATCCCACACAAGATGATAAACCTGGCTCCAGCTGTGTGGAGTCTTTATTATTCCTAAGGAAGTATTCCAGGCCCAAGGCCCATTCTTATGTAACCAAACAGGGATTGAAAGACTGCCCAGGAGACTGCTTTCCTAAAGGTATCTTAGTATGTTTTTACTAACTACAGTTTTATTGCGATACAATTCACCTTTCATATAATTCACCCATTAAAGTGTACAGTTGAATGGTATTTAGTATTTTCACAGAGCTGTGCAATCATTGCCACTATCTAATTCTTAGAACATGTTTATTAATCCTAAGAGTAACCCTGTATTCATCAGCAGTCACTCATACCTCTTGACAACTGCTAATATATTTCCTGTCTTAAACCTCCTGGGTTTTTTATTCTGGACATTTCATACAGATGGAATTATCTAACATGTGGCCTTTTGTAAATGGTTCCTTTCACTTAGGCAAATGCTTTCAAGGTTCATCAATGTTGTAAATGTATCATTTCATTCTCCATTTCTTTTTGTTATTGAGTAATATTCCATTGCATAGATATACTACATTTTATAATGTATGTTACATGCTGTTTATCCATTCATCAGTTGATAAACTTGTGGGTGGTTTACTTTTTTATGGCAAAATAGACGATCTTAGAATGCTTTAATTTCATTTATTACCCTCATGACTTTTATGACATTTTTGTCATGTATTTTAACTTAAAACTATTGTCATGTTCTCAATTTTAAAATGTAAAAAATTTAAAACAGAAGTCATGAGGGCATAAACAGAGTCACCATGTTCTAAGATCTTGTATTTTACAGTAGGAAAGTATGTTAGGTACAAAGATTGGTATATGTGTTGTTTTATAGTCAGCTTTTGTTTTGATTTATCCACATATTTATCCATTTTTATTCTTCATTTGTTTTTATTTCAGACCTACTGAGCTTACATTCTTTCTGGTGTAAATATATATGTGTAGGTGTATGTGTTTGTATGTTTAAATATCAATATGCCAAGAAAATAAAACACTATCAATTTAGAGTTCTATACCCAATGAAAATATCTTTCAAGAGTAAGGGTAAAATAGAGTTGTTTTCAGATAAAAACCATGAGAGAGTTTGTCAGTAGTGGACTAGCACTGAAGGAAAATAGTAACAAATATAGCTTGGCACTTTGAAGATATCATTCCACGTGCTTCTTTCACTGTTGACTTAGGGAGCATAGCTTTTAATCTATCTGTTGCTCTTTTCACAGTAGATTACATTTTATCACTGGCTGCTTTTCAGATTTTGTTTGCTTGTATTTGATCTTTTGGATTCTGCATTCACATGGTCCTTGGCCTGGATATACTATATTTACTTGCTAGCTCTTTGATGCTTTTGAATACATTGTCCGCAGAGTTACTTTGTTTTCCGTGGGAATGTCTGTCTGGGAACTTTGACTGTCGTGATACCAGAAAAAAACATGTTTAGTAACACAAAATTAGAAATTATGGCCCAACAGTAATTATTGATGAGATAAAATGATACATTCTTCCTTCCAATGGAAGGCTATACAGCCATTTGACTCATCTTTTTAAAGGGAAAAATATGTCATAAGAGTATAATATCTTAGGTTCCTGGGTGGCTCAGTCAGTTAAGCATCCAACTCTTGTTTTCGGCTCAGGTCATGATCTCACAGTTCATGAGTTCAAGCCCCACATCAGGATCTGTGCTGACAGTGCAGAGTCTGCTTGGGATTCTCTTGGTCTCTGCCCTTCCCACTCTCTCTTTTTCTCTCTCTCAAAATAAATAAATAAACTTAAAAAAAAAAAAAGAATATAATGTGTTGATATAATCAAAGCAGGATGAAAGGCAGGGATGGAACTTTTTGTTTTGGGAGCTTCCTGTGTGTTAAGTACTGTCCCAGGAGTATTTATATGGATTACTGCTTTAATCCATATAACAGCCCATGACATAGGGATTATTGTTTATCTTCTAAAGAGGAAAGGCTCTGAAGGGTTTAACAACTTACAGACAAAACTATAACTAAATACATATATTCACTATCTGAAAAAAATTCTAAGGGAAGGCTGGCTTCTGCCAGGAGCCAGGAAAAAGATGAGAGAGAGAGTAAGCTTTTGGGGGGGGGGGGGGCGGGCTCTGTCTGGCTCTACACAAGTGATAAGGATACAAACTGATGTGAGGTCTGGTCAGTTTGCCCAGTGCATCTCTCTAATGGGATCAAGACAATTATAGAGCCATGGAGTGCATCCATCTAGCCTCCCATTCTCACTCCATGACAATCAACTACCTTCTGACTGTCATATTTTCCTGTAGATGAAAAGATGTGTGTACCAGTTTAACCATCTAGGCAGTGGTATTTCTCACTATAAATCAATACTTTGGCTTTAGAGTTTATTCATGGGTCCCTTGTAAGTTGAATCATGTGACCCAGTTCCTTTGAGCTCTGTCAGTTCCTGGTGCTCTGACAAAGTTGAGCAACAGAGCTGAGGACAAAATCCTAGATCAAGAGGACCCTTCAAAGGAGAAGCCCCTCACTGGCGGCCAGCCAGCCTTTCGATCTGATATCTTCATTATGCTTAATTTAAGTGCAATTTGAATAGGCTGTTGAAATGTCATTTCAATTATTGTTTTTATCTCTCACATCCAAACCCACCTTACTATTCTCTACATTTTGATGCTGGTCTAGAATTCTAAAAATTACATTTCTATCTTGTCAGGGAGCCTGTAACGCTAGTGAAGGAAGAAGGGACGTGAGCCTTCCTGTGCTTCCAAAATATTTCCTGTTTCTGTAAGCATGGCATTACCATCATTTCTTTATCCCAACAGCTTCAGTTTCTGTAACAGCAGCTTAATTCAGTCTGCAGTTGTTTTCAAATTCATACTGCTCTCTCAGAGATACCTGTGTAAGCCCTCTTTTCAGAGGTCATCTTCCTCCTCTGAGTTCCTAAATGTTAATAATTCCACTTTTCTTTCCTTTGTTCCCCGGTTCTAGGGGTGGGAAGTGCTTCTTGCAGTTGCTACCTCTGTGATGCCTCTTTTTGACCTTTCATTTACTTAGTTAACAACTTTATACCTAGATAATAATTATATTGTCACAATTCTAGTAACTGGCATGGTTTCTACTTCTTGACTGTACCTTGAACAGTATAGATATGTGTATGAGCTGCAATTTTCCTGCCTTTTCTTTTATTGAAATTGGCAAGAAGATATTTACTCATGTCTAAGAATCTGTATATGATTTGCGAAAAACAAAAACAAGATGAGTTCGTATCAAACAATTTGTCAAAATAGGAAGAAAACTAGAAGAAGTAAATGAACAATATATTTAGTGGCATATTTTGTAACCGTTTGATTTTACCCCCATTCTCCATAACTGAGCGGTTGCTCCAAGTGCTCTTGTATCTTTTTCTTAGTTTTGGAAGCCAATAAATCCCAGAATAACACCATTACAGTAAAACAAGCTGCATAGCCCAAAGATGGATTTACTGGAATGGTGTCAAATGATTGTTACCATAGTATTGAGTGCTTACTTTAGGACTTTCTTAGAGCTGACATGTGAAAAGGTTATTATTTTGGCTTGAGGAGAGACTTAAAAGGATATCCTAGGGGAAAAGAGCATGGCTTAACAATTGCTTACTTCCGGGAGAGTCCTGGGGCTGCCTGCAGGGCAAAGGAAGAGCAACCCAGGGACATGTTTTGAACAGTTTGTAGTCAAAACTGTCTCCAAGATAAGAAACAATTTAGCTGGTATGTCAAAGAAATAAGGCAGTCCTGAGGCTTAAACCAAATTTTGATTTAAAAATAATGGCTTTGTGTGATTATTCAGACTTAGATTTTTGAATATTGCTGAGGAACATCATGCTTTGGGTATGTTTAGGATGCCCCAATTTGAAAAGGGAAGCTGCTTAAGTAGTACTGATTGGAGAACAAAGGCAAAAGAAATGTGGAAAAAAATTAAATTTCCGTACAGCTTACAGCTGTACTTTTGACAAGCTGTACTTTTGACAAGTACTTATGACAAGCAGGGTGACCTTCCTCCAGGAACTCAACTGCCTCAATGTTAATACTTTGCTAGAGGCAAAAAGCAACCTTAGTCCTAGCTCCAGGATCCTGTAAGTCTTTTTTGACATATAAAAATCCCTTTGGAAACTTCCTTTGTCTCTAACCCCCCAGGATATATGTTAGCAATCATCCTCCAAACATGGGGCCCACTCTGATATACATCTGAAGAATCACATGATTAAGGCTTTACTAGACAATATAAATAACCTTATCTTAAATAGCAGCTGGCCCCTCAAGGTCCTGAAAATCTTTCTTCCAAATCCTTTGGACTTGCGGTATTCCTAACCCCCTTTCAACCTAAAAGTATATAATCAGTCACTCCTTGCCATCCCAGTGTAACTCTTTCTGCCCAAGGGTCCAGTCCCCATGCTTTCATAAAACCACCTTTTTTGTACTGAAGATATCTTAAGAATTCTTTCTTGACCATTCGCTCCTGGACCCTGAACATCCCATCCCATCAGTACTACTCTACCAGATGATCACCTGCTTATGGCACAAATATACTTCATTTTCCCTGAAAGCTAGACCCTTCCTCCATCACAGGTCTAGGTTACACATATATACCTCAAGGCAGGAAATAATTATCTGTTTTTGCACTTCTGAGCTACGCCAAGCACCACTTATTTCAGAGAAATTGCCCCCTGCATCTTCTTGTATAAAGTGTTTCAACATTAATAACATATCAGAGCTGCCACATAGTCTTTTTGAGAACTATGATTACAAGGCATGCTATCTTCCCCACCACCCACATATTCCTCTTTTCCAAGCACCATACCAAAGTTATTTGAATCAAATGACATTGTGTATCCAAAGCATTTAACTCCGGATCCCTTGCTGCAGTCTTAACATTACTACCAGTAAAACCTCCATTCTAATCATTGTCTTGCTTCATTCACACAGCTCTCTTAATTATCCTCTTTTTTCAAATGTAAATTATTTCCCAAGAAAGCAGACTATTAGACATTATTTGCTGTGAATGATAATGTGATTCATATGGCCACTGTAGCATAAAGGTGGGAATATAAAATGATTATATGGTTGTAATACATTTGCATTTTGCTTAAAGTGAACCATAAAAGTATGTTATATTCCCTAGAATGAATAAACACACACACACAGACATGAAGAGATATAGCCCAAATGATAATAGATAAATTAAAATAAAATATTAAAGAATATTCAAATAATGAAAGGAAAACAGAAAAAGGGGAAATGGAGAAACAAAAAATGAAGGGGACAAAAAGAAAGCAAGTAATAAAATAGTAATCCAACCATATCAATAGTTACATTAAATGTAAATGGTCTAAACACACCAAATAAAGACAGAGATTTAGCAACCAAATAAGACCAAAATATACGCTGTCTATAAGATACTCACTTCAAATATAATTAAAGTAAAAGTGGGGAAAAAGGTATACCATTCAAACACTCATCAAAAGAAATAGGGAGAGAATATACCAACATAAGACAAAGTAGAGTTCAGAGCATAGAAAATTGCCAAGGATAAAGGGAGACATTGCAGGTTAATAAAAGAGTTAATTCACCAAAAAGACATATAGTCTTAAATGTGAATACACCTAAGAACAGAGCTTCATAACTACCATGCAGTTATGGTAAAATATTTCAACATTCTTCTCTTTGTAATAGATAGAACTAACAGAAGGAATTCAATAAGGATATACAAAATT
Organism: Puma concolor; assembly: GCF_028749965.1. Lineage (NCBI taxonomy): Eukaryota > Metazoa > Chordata > Mammalia > Carnivora > Felidae > Puma > Puma concolor. Next base: position 98,772,483 of record NC_141667.1, read on the forward strand.
GGCCAATACCATCAAGTCCCTGGATCTAACTGACACTTTTAGAATATGTCATTCAGCAACACAAGAATACACATTTTTTTTGCAAGTGTACAAGGCACTTTCACCAAGATAGACCATACTCTGGGCCATAACATATACCTTAACACATTTAAAGTAATTTAAATTATACTAAGTATGTTTTCCAGCATAAGAGAATTAAATTAGAAATCAAGAACAGAAATATATCTAGAAAATCCCCCAATAACACATTGTAAATAATCTACATGTCAAAGAAGAAGTCTCAAGGGAAATTAGAAAATATTTTGAACTGAGTGAAAATAAAAATGCAACAAAATTTGTGAGATGCAGCTAAATTAGTGCTTAGATGGAAATTTATAGCACTTATAAATGCTCATATTGGAAAATGCTCGTATTAAGGTTGATGTATGGAATTGTTGAATATCTATATTGTACTCCTGGAGCCAATATAACACTGTATGTTAACTAATTTGAATTAAAATAAAACTTAAAAAAATAAAGTTAATCATTTTCCTAAAAAACAAAGAAAATGCTCATGTTAGGAAAAATGCTCATATTCTCATATTAAAAATGCTCATATTAGGGGCGCCTGGGTGGCGCAGTCGGTTAAGCGTCCGACTTCAGCCAGGTCACGATCTCGCGGTCCGTGAGTTCGAGCCCCGCGTCAGGTTCTGGGCTGATGGCTCGGAGCCTGGAGCCTGTTTCTGATTCTGTGTCTCCTTCTCTCTCTGCCCCTCCCCCATTCATGCTCTGTCTCTCTCTGTCCCAAAAATAAATAAAAAACGTTGAAAAAAAATTTTTTTAAATGCTCATATTAGAAACAAAAGAAAGGTTTCAAACCAATGATCTGAACTTCTCCCTTATACAACCTGTAAAAGAAGAGCAAATTAGATGCAAAGCAAATGAATAAATGAGTTTAGCAGGGTCATAGTATATAATTGGAAAAAAAGAAAACAATAAAGATCAATGAAACCAAAAGCTAGCTCTTTGAAAAGGTTGAAAAAATTGGTAAACATATAGCCAGACTGAAGTATAAAAAAAGAATAGACATTGAAAACACATATTCAAACACATACTTGTACATGAATATTTGTATCTGCACATTCATAACAGCCAAAAGGAGAAACAACCCTAATGTTAATTAGCTGATGAATGGATAAACAAAATGTGGTGCATTTATACAATGGACTATTTTTCAGCCTTAAAAAGGAACCAAATACTAATACATGTTACAACATGGATGAGCCTTGAAACATTATGACAAGAGAAAGAAATTATCAAAAGATCATATATTTTATAATTTCATTTGTATGAAGTATCTAGAACAGGTAAATCCACATATAGAGTGAGACTACTGGTTGCCAGAGGCTTACTGGGTGCAGGGTTTCCTTGTGGAGTGTTGAAAATGTCTTTAAATTAGAGGAGATTAGGGGCGCCTGGGTGGCGCAGTCCGACTTCAGCCAGGTCACGATCTCACGGTCCGTGAGTTCGAGCCCCGCGTCGGGCTCTGGGCTGATGGCTCAGAGCCTGGAGCCTGTTTCCGATTCTGTGTCTCCCTCTCTCTCTGCCCCTCCCCCGTTCATGCTCTGTCTCTCTCTGTCCCAAAAATAAATAAAAAACGTTGAAAAAATAAATTAGAGGAGATTATGGTTGCACAGCATTATAAATATATTAAATGGCACTGAATTGTATACTTTAAGGTAATTAATGGTTAATTTTATGTTCTGTGTGTTTTACCTCAATTTAAAAGAGAGAGAGGACACAATTTACCAATATCAGGAAGAAAAGGGTGGACACTGCAGACCCTATAGGAATTAAAAGGATGGTAAAGGAATATCACAGACAGTACTATATCCACAATTCAACAACTTGGATGAAATAGAAAAATTCCTTGAAAAACACAAGCTACCAAATGTGAGAAGAATTCGGTAACTTGAATAGTTCTATACCCAGTAAAGAAAGTGAATTTACAGTTAAAAACTTTCTGACAACAAAAAATTCTAGGCTCAGATGGTTTCATTGGTGAATTCTACCTAACATTTAGGTAGGAAAGTTTCTACTTAATTTTAGTTTCATTTCTACTTATTTTTTTCCAGAAAATAGGAGAGGAGGCAACAGCTATTTTATGGGGCTGGAATTATCCATTACCAAAAGCAGAAAAAGGTAAGACAATAAAAGAAAGCTGCAGACCAATATCCCTCAACACCATGTTAGAAAATAAAATCTAGGAATATAAAAAAGGATAATACATCATGACCAAGTGATATTAATTCCAGGAGTGCAAGGCTGATTCAATAAGTTGAAAATCAATCAATGTAATTCACCATATGAACATAGTGAAGTGGAAAATCCACATGATGATCTCAATAGCTGCAAAAAATGAAAAAGAATTTGACAAAATTCAACATTCATTGATGATCAAAACTCTCAGAAAACTAGGAATAGGAAGGAATTTCTTTAACTTGATAAAACCATCTGCAAAATAGCTACATCTTAGTCAGTGGTTTAAAAAAAACCCTGCATGCTAAGATAAAAAATAAGGGCAGGAGGTAGAAAAGAAGATATAAACTGTCTCTTTTTGCAAATGACATGATTGTCCATGTAGAAAACCCCATGGAATCTCCAAAAAAAAAAAAAAAAAAAAAAAAAGGTTCTAAATGAGGTTAGCAAGATTATAGGACACAAGACCAATATATAAAAATTCAATTGGTTTCTATATGTTTGCCAATGAACAATTAGAAATCAGAATTTTCTTAATTTATGATAACACACACACAAAAGGAAATACTTAGCTATAAATACTACAAAATACAGGCAGGATTTATATACTAAAAACTATAATTTATATTAATGAAGGCAATGGAGATACATGTTGAATCCATGAATTCTAAGACTCAATATTGCTAACTTGTCAATTTGTCTCAAATTTATCTATAGATTTTATATAATCCCAATCAAATTCCCAGCAGGAATTTTTGTAGATAATGACAAGCAAATCCTAAATTTAGGAAAAAAGCCCCTGAGTTCAAATGGCCAAAACAATTTTGAAAAAGAACAGCAAAGGATTCATAGTATCTAATTTCAAGACTTAACCCGGACACCTGAGTGGCTCAGTCGGTTAAGAGTCTAACTCTTGATTTTGGCTCAGGTCATGATCTCCCAGGTGGAAAGTTCAAGCCGTACATCAGGCTCTGTGCTGGCAGCTGGCAGCTTGCTTAGGATTCTCTTTCTCTCTCTCTGCCCCTCCTCTGCTCATGCTTTCTCTCAAAATAAAATAAATAAACATGAAAAAAAAAAAAAGAGCACCTGGGTGACTCAGTTGGTTAAGCGAGCAACTTGGACTCAGGTCATGATCTCATGGTCCGTGAGTTCAAGCCCTACCTTGGGCTCTGTGCTGACAGTGTGGAGCCTGGAGTCTGCTTTGAATTCTGTCTCTCTCTCTCTCTCTCTCAAAAATAAACACATTTGAAAAATTAGAAAAAGACTTACTACTAAGCTGAAATCGTCAAGAAAGTATGGTAATTGGCAAAGACCTGTAGTTAACAAGGCATGCAAATTTCCTCCAATCTACTTACCTCTCTCCCAAGTGTATACTGAAGCGAGTGGAATCAGTGATATATTTTCTATTCCAAAGCAGGCCTGTGGCAGAGACTTCTACTTGTCCCTAAATATTTACTCTTTCTTCTTCTTAGTAAAAGAAACCCTATTAATGGGACACATGGCCACCCAACTGGAGACTACTTTTTTCCTCCTCTCTCGTAAATAAGTGTGACCATGTAACCAAATTCCGGCCAATAGGATTTGAATAGAAGTGTTTCGGTTATTTCCAGTTGGTGCCCTTAAAAGGACATGGAATGTAAGGCTGGCATGGGAGCCATCTCTGAGCACACAGGAAAGAGCAACATCCTACAGCATGCATGGAAGAACTCAGAAGGTGTCTAGGCTTCTAGAACCTAATAGAGCAGAGCAAACCTACCACCTCTTTTATTTATGCCACTGTTATTCAATCTCTGTTAAACAACTGAAACAATATTTTAACAAAAACAGGAAACCAGTATTCTACTTCTCACCTCCCAAATCTAGAAAACTTTAAAGAACTCAGGACATTGCTATCCCTAACTGCCCCAGGTCTTCTCACCTTGATCAGATCTTTTTGACCTATTTCACCCCCAACCAATTTTCACCCTTAACACTTTCCTTTTCTCAACCCCTACTTCTGCTCTCTTTCAGCTCAGAGCTTTATATTAAATTCATTATGCTGTTGTTCTTGACTCATTTTTGTCTTTGTAGGCTTATACCTATTTCCAATTAGTTTCACAAGGGCACAGTGGGTGTTCAGCGTAAGCAGGTTGCAACAGCCATTGGCAGCTAGGAGTTTATTTATTTACTCTAAAGCTTCCTTTTCTCCTTTTGAATATTTCACAAAATATTCATCCAGCCTGCTGTGGTTATCATTTTGTAATCAAGAAGTGCATTATGGTCTAGAAAGACAGTGTGTCTTTTTTTTTTTTTTTTTTTTTGGACAGACGGTGTGTCTGAATGCTTTTCCCCACTACTTTTTATTCCTGTTAGAATAGTTAAAACATAGTTGCTTGATTTGTGTGATATTCAATCAAACTTCACCACCACTTACAGAGCAGTGCGTGTAAAATCTTTCTTTCATCTTTACTTGTGGAAATTAACTTTTATCAAGCAAGGAAGGCAAATTTTACCATGGGTATATGACTTAAATTATGTTCCAGTTTTCACTTGTAGGTACTAATTTTTTTAATAGGAATTAATATTTCCTTTTTTTTTTTTAATGTTCATTTATTTTTTGAGAGAGAGAGACAGAACATGAGCAGGGGAGGGACAGAGAGAAACACGGACACACGGAATCTGAAGCAGGCTCCAGGCTCTGAGCTGTCAGTCCAGAGCCGGATGCAGGACTGGAACTCACAAACTGCAAGATCATGACCTGAGCCGAAGTCGGACGCTTAACCAACCGAGCCACCCAGGCGCCCTGATAGGAGTTAATATTTCATTTCAAGTATATTCTCTAATGATTTGGTGAAGATAAATTCTCATTTTTAATTTTATTTTATCTTGTTATTTATTTATTAAGATTTTATTTTTAAGTAATCTCTACATCCAACATGGGGCTAGAACTCACAACCCCAAGATCAAGAGTCACATCCTCCACCAACTGAGCCAGCCAGGTGCCCCATTTTGTTTTTTAAGATTTTATTTTTTTAATTAGTCTCTATACCCAACATGGGGTTCAAACTCACAACCCCAAGATTGAGAATTGCATGTGCTACCAAATGAGCCAACCAGGTGCCCCCATTTTTTTAAATAAATAATTGAACATGCTAATAAACGCTTTCCTGCAATTTTTTTTATTTTCATCTTTGTTTTCCTTTAACTCTTAGGAATTTCCCTACATGAATTGTCTTTTGTTATACTGAAAGAAAAGTATAGGCTGCATTAAGATGCATTATTTAAAAATTTTTTTAATGTTTATTTATTTTTGAGAGACAGAGCACAAGCAGAGGAGGGCAGAGAGAGAGAACACGCAGAATCTGAAGCAGGCTCCAGGCTCTAAGCTGTCAGCATAGAGCCTGACGTGGCGATCGAACTAATGAATGATGAGATCATGACCTGAGCCAAAGTCGGACACTTAACCATTGAGGCCGCCCAGGTGCCCCTAAGATGTGCTATTTTGTTTGTTTGTTTGTTTTAATGTTTGTTTGTTTTTGAGAGAGAAACAGAGCAAGAGCAGGGAGGGGCAGAGAGAGAGGGAAACACAGAATCTGAAGCAGGCCCAATGTGGGTCTGGAACTCAGGACTTGAGCCAAAGTCTGACACTTAACCAACTGAGCTACCCGGCGGCCCAAGATGCACTATTTTAAATATTGCTATAAATATTTTTTAATGTACAATATGTCCATCAGAGTGATAAAAATTCACTTACATAGCTTCTGCCATATTTGGAAATAATAATGATCATTTATTGAGCATTTACTACATTTTAAGAATTATATCTTTATTCACACTTTTGCATTTTATCATTCCATAAGTCTTCAGAAGGAAAATGAAAAAATTAATTGTTTTTCCAGAGTTACATAAAATCCTAGCATTAAATCCAATAGGAAAAATTTACATAGAATATATTAAATGTATTTATTTAAAGGACATTTTAATATTGCAAATTACCAATAATAGATTTAATATGCGAAGATTCTTTTCATTTACTGTTTGCAGAAGATCAATCCTATGATATTTGTATCAATTATAACCTTCGTTTATAGATAAGTGGTGGTTTCTATTAGAATTCTTTGCAAGTTCATTGAAAAAAATAAATTTGCTCCACAATTTATCAAGTTTTATTAATTATCATTAATTCTTATTTATTAAATTTATTATTTTACTGAAGAGCATCAATTCTGGGATTTTTTTTTTTTTTTGCCTACATGAGTAAGGATAATAATAATAGTTACCATTTATTGAGTACTTACGATGTGCCACACATTGTGCTAGCTCCTTGATATACATTGTCTTGTATAATTTTCACAACAACCACAACCCTGTGTGACAGATATTTTATCTCCACTTTACAGTTGAGGAAACGGAGTGTCCGAGAGAATTAGTGAATTACTGAAATTTATCCAGTAAGAACCTGTCTTAGCCAAGGCCTAAATCCCTACTTTTAATCATTTCTGGAGCATTGCTGCATGGCTGAACGCCAAAACATTTGCGTAGAGAGTGGGGAAAAACAAGAGTGGGGAAAAAATCAGTCATTAATTACGTTTACTTGCCGTCATGGAGACCTCCAGTTGTACTGAATTCAACTATATTGAATTCCATTACTGTGATTTCTTATGTGGCCAAAAAAACAAGGAAAATCGGTTGAGTTCTTTCAGCTCTTAAGTTTCCAAATCATTTGGAAGCATGTAAATCTTATATGGAAAGAATTCTTAAAAATCTCAATTATATGATTAAATGGCAATCATACCCACCCGTGCATGTTCAAAAAATATGGTAATAAGGGAAGGAAAATAATTGTGGTAATAATTAAATGACAATACAGTAATTAAATATTAGAGTAGTAATGTTGGAATTGGAAGTTGTGGAAGTTTAAATGAAATTTCTCTCTTCAATTAAGAGTAATATCTTTATATTATTTTAAAATATTAGAGAAAAATCTATTTCAAAAAGACTTTCTTCCCCTTGGCAGATGATAGCTTAATTTTTTTTATGTTAGGTTTAAAACCATAAAGAATTCCCTAAACCTTAAGTAATTTACTGTAATAGGTAAGAAACTCTGTTGGAAGATAATTTTTAAAAAATTTTTTAATATTTATTTATTCTTGAGAGAAAGAGAGTGCAAGCTGGGGAGGGGCAGAGAGAGAGGGAGACACAGAATCCAAAGCAAGCTCCAGGCTGCAGGCTCTGAGCTGTCAGCACAGAGCCTGACTCAAACTCACGAACCGCAAAATCATGACCTGAGTCAAAGTCAGACTGACTGACTCAGTTAACCGACTGAGCCACCCAGACGCCCCAGTTGGAAGATAATTTGTAAAAGAAGCAAGTAATTTAAATTCAAAAACCTATATGAATGAATCGCAAAGTGAACCAGTATTTAGAATATTCTTTTTATAATCTAAAAACTGTAATCTGTTGTCCAAAAATCCTTATGCCTTTCATGTTACATTTCGTATTGTTATCAAAAAAGAATATATAATGACAACTGAAAATATTTCACACCTAGGGAAGATATCTTATTGAAAGGAATAAAGAGTCATAGATAGGATAAAAATAAAATAATCATAAATATTTTGGTGATAGTTTCAAATAAAATAGTCATAGAGCTCATGATAAACACATAAAAAGATTTTATCCATAGCATGAAATCCAAAAACACCTTTCAGGTCTCTCTTGATTGACCCTGAATAAAAGTCTTACTTCAGGTGACAAAAAAAGGTCCATTAATGTTGCTCATGCATTTCAACATAAAAATGGAATGGAATCATTGACTACAGGTAGAAATGTGCAAAACTACTCAAGATAAATATGCTGCTTTAAGGCTACACATTCACTCCACTTTTGTCTGCCAGCTTGATTTTTGAATTGGGCACTCATGGATAAAAGGTATGTGATCTGAAAAAATAGTGTGTGTCTTTTAAAAGTCAGTGTCATGTAATGTCATTCCTTTTGGCAAAATTTATGTTACACGGTATTAGACTATGGCCTAGCTAATGTAACATGATGCATTAAAAACTGCACATCATGATTGCAATATGTGTCAGAACAATGAATTGTTATATCAGATACCTGTTCAGCTGTAAATAGGGCCCTCTCTAAGTCACTGACAAAAGCATTATATTCTCTTGATGCCTGTATAGAATTTCTATTGTCTAAAACATGTAGCCATCCAACATCCATACTCTGTGACCTGTAGCCATTTAAGTTGCATGTTTAGTACACGCATACAATGAGAGCACAACATGTTATGAAAGCCACAGTTGGAGATATTTTTGTTTTCATAGACATGTTCCAGGGATCCAATGGTTATATCTTCCCCTTTCCCCAACAGACATATACACGAAGTCCTAATCGATTCTGTATCAGTTAGAAAAATCCTTTGGACTGCTAGTAATAGAAACCTCATAAAGAGTAGCTTGAATACCTAAGGATTTGTTTTATCCTTATTCATATTTATCACATGAATAGACATAGACAGCTGATTGTTTTGGTTTTGATTTGGGTTTTGAAACAGCAGCTCAGTAGTGTCAGGATGGTGTCTCTGAAATTTTGCCTTTCCTTATGATTGAAAGATGGATATTTTAATTTCAGTTATTCCATCTACTTTCCTGGAAGAAGTGGGAAGGGGGCAGATAACAGACTTTATCCCTTTTATCTAGAAAGGGATATCTTTTATCTAGAAATCCAAGTCACTTGCAGCAACCACCTACATATTTCCACTTATCTGTAATTGCCCAGAACTGTGCACCTAGAGACCTCTAGCCACAAGGGAGGTTGAGAAAATAGGCCCTACAATGGAAGCAGGTAAGGAAGAAGGATTTGGGGAATGATGTTGGATAAACCAGTTAATAGTGTCTATTATAGATGCCACTAACTGGTTTTTTTTTTTATTTTTTTACTTTACATGTGTATTTATTTTAAGAGAGAGAGCACAGGGGGAGCGGCAGAGAGAGGGAGAGAATCCCAAGCAAGCTTGTGCTGTCAGCACAGAGCCCGATGCAGAGCTTGATCTCACAAACCATGAGATCATGACCTGAACCAAAATCAAGAGTCAGAGGCTTAACCAACCGAGCCACCCAGGTGCCCCACTACTAACAGTTTATGAATATAGCAGGAAGTATAGTATGGGGAGGGCTTTAAACAGAGATGAATTAATATAGTAAAAAATTTGATATTGACCTCTACCTCACACCATATACAAATATGAATTCTAGTGGAATGTGGATCTAAATGTGAAAGGTTAAAACAATCATCTATAATAAAACATAAGATAGTATCTTCATGACCTTGTGTGTAGGCAAAGATTTTTTAAATAGGATACAAAGAACACTCACTATAAACGGGGAAATGTCATAGCTAGATTGCTAAAATCTAAGTGTAAAATTGAGAACTTCTGTTCATTGAATATACCACTCAAAGAGTGAAAAAGCAAGCCACAGTGTTATGTTGTTTCCAGTTTCTTGCCATTATAAATAATCCTACCTGAACATTCTTGTGCATGTCTTTTAGGAAACCTATGTAAGCATTTGTACCTGATACTTGCAGAACAATTTGTGAGTTACAGGACATGCATATGTTCAGCATATGTGTGTTCTGTAAAATCATCTTGGGTAGGCTCCATTTTTGGTGAGCTGCAGGCAGACTCCACAAGTTCCTAAGAAGTCATGTGCTCAGTCAGAAGTGATGTGACTAATGTCCTGGCTGATGCTCTTGGGTTAGTAGAAACATGCTTTGGCAGAGAAAAGAAGACTGGGCCACAGGTGACATCAGCCGATAGTATATTCGTTTCCCATTGCTGCTGTAACAAATAACGCAAACTTAGTGGCTTAAAACAACACCCCTAGAGAATGCCCTAAGTTTTAGACACTTTGTTCCCTGCATCTACTGTGAAGTCATAACCCTAGCTCCTCATGGCATTTAGGATCAATTCCCACTACCAGGATAGCAAATTTTCTCTCTCTCTCTCTCTCTCCTGTCTGGTAGTCCACTCACATAAGGAGCCCAAAGCAATAGCATAGTAGTATCCGATAGAAGGCATAGCTTTAAAGTCAGTGGAATTCTTGTTATTTCCTATAGTGGAAGTATTCTCCATGGAACTAGGACCTTGAATCTAACAGAGCCTAAGGTGGCATGACAATAAGAACAAATACCATAAGTAGGTTACTAGATGTGATGGTAAAAGATGCCTATCCTATTTCCACCACTTGGTTTCTTGGTTCCATTCCATGTATTCTTTGCGTTGAGGTATGCAATGTCAGCTCTTTGTTCCGTGCATATATCATATCCTGGGGAATGGTGCCCCAACCATACAGTATACTGTCCCCAAGTTGTCACATTAGCTGAGTCTTTCATGTGGTATTCTATCATTCTGTTAAACTGGTTGCTTCTAGGTGATGAGGCATATGGTAAGACCAGGGGATTCTGTGGTTTCATTGTTATACTTCTTTTGATCTCAGGCAGTGTTGAATGTAATACCCTGTCAATAAGCCAATCCCTGTCTACAACAGATGTCAATTATGGTAAGGATAAATCAGTGCCTGTGTCAGTTTAGATCCTTCAAGAAGCAGAAGCCAAGATAGGATTAGACAGGCAAGAATCTATTGAAGGAAACACCTGTAAAGAACATGAAGGGAGGGAGCAGAGTAAGCTGGGAAAAACTTTACACTGCAACACAGGGCTGGTCTGACATGTATGAAAAGGACAGAGGAAAGATTGGATAGAAAGAGCTTTAGGGGTTCCTGGGTGGCTCAGTTGGTTAAGCATCCAACTTTGGCTCAGGTCATGATCTTACAGTTCATGAGTTCCAGCCCTGCACTGTCAGCACAGAGCCTGCTTGGGATCCTCTGTCTCCCTGTCTCTCTGTCTCTCTGTCTCTCTCTCTCTCTCTTGCAAAAATAATAAAAAAACATTTAAAAAAAGAAATAAAAATTTTTTTTAGAAAGAGCTTTAGACTTCAGTGAAGTTCTTGTAAAGTCTTCCCAGGTTAATAGGAAGTTCCTGAGTAAAGGTTCCCATTAGAGGAACCCCACATTGGACAGGAATCATTCGGCTCTAATACCACTGCTGTGCTCAGTAATTTTCTGGGAGAGAAGTGTGTCCTTGGTGTGAATACATGAATCCAAAGGCATAGAAGCTGAAGGCTGACATTTAACTATGCTCCACACAGAGGTTTCTCTTGAAAGGTAAACCTGAGGGACGCCTGGGTGGCTCAGTCAGTTAAGTGTTCGACTTTGGCTCAGGTCATGATCTTGCGGTTTGTGGGTTTAAGCCCCACGTTGGGCTCTGTGCTGACAGCTCATAGCCTGGACCCTGCTTTGGATTCTGTATCTCCCTCTCTCTCTGCCCCTCCCTCACTTGGACTCTGTCTCTCTGTCTCTCTCTCTAAAATAAATTAGCATTAAAAAATTAAAAAAAAAAAAAAAAAGGTAGACCTGAGTGGTATATTCTCATGGTTGCCACAGTGGACACTCCTGGGAGAAAGGCATCCTATGTAACCAAGCTCTCAACCAGATAGTATTCTCCTGGAATAGTGCCATTTCAAGGGCTCAGTATTGGTCTCTACTGCTGGCAGGTTAGACATTCAGTAATGGCAGCAGCTAGGTCAGGCTTGATGAAAGGGAGCCCATACGTAGGCTCTGCATTAGTTATCTCTTGCTGCGTAACAAATTACCCCAAAAGTTAGTGGCTTAAAACAACAAGCATTATCTCACAGTTTCTATAGGGCAGGAATTAGTACAGTTTGGCTGAGTGCCTCTACCTTAAGCTGTTTTAAGAGATAGCAGTCAGTCTGTAGACTGAGATTGCAGTCTCGTCTGGAGGCTCAGTTCCTCTTCCAAGCTCACTTACGTGGTTGTTGGCAAGCCTCAGTCACTCATCCCATGGCCTTCTCCACAGGGCTGCCTTATGACTTGGCAACTGGCTATCTACATTGTGAATGACCAAAGAGAAACCAAGAAAGGGCACACAAGGTGGCAGCCCTTTTTATAATCTAATGTCAGAGGTGACATTCCATCACTTCTGCCATATTCTGTTTGTTGGAGTTGAATCAATAAATCCATGTTCACGGAGAGCAGATTACGCAAGGACAGGACTGCCCGGAGGCAGGAATCCTTAGTGGTCATCTGAGAGGCTGCCTACCACAGCCCCCATCTCTGCTACACTGGCTACTCTGTTCATGGACTTGCACTGTGGTGGCTGAATAGACAAGCTGTTTGGCATCCATAGGACAAGTCATTTTGTCAGTTTGGTTAGTGACTATTTCCACAGTGGTCAATGCTCTTCGGGGGGCATTAACACGAGACACAAAATCACAAGCTTTGTGTGTACTTCTGGTGTCTTTCCCATATTTCTTTTTCTTTTTCTGCCAAATTTGTTTCTTTCAGGCCTCTGACCAACCAGTCAAGCCATTCATCACTGCCCAGGAATCCATACCTCAGGGCACTTCACTATCTATATAAAGCCACTGACCAAGTATTCCATTAGTAGCTTTGCAGCCGGGGGAAGACTTCTCTTTCCAGGTGTCCTCTAGGGCAACCTCTGAGTGGACTATTGTGCAGCAACTGTCCCTATACAGTTAACATCAACTTCCTGTACCGACCCATCTGTGGATGAGATCCAAATTTTCCTTCTCCGTTAGAAGACTTTGGTCAAAGGGAATCCCCAGGGAGGCCATAGAGTTGGCAAAACTAACAGAGTTGGATGTCCTACAAATTTACCTAGCACTTCTATGACCAGCTAGGGCTCAATCCCCGGTGTACCATTTTTGCACGGTGGATTAATATTATTTTTAATTTTTTTGAGAGAGAGAGCAGGGTAGAGGGGCAGAGGAGAGACAGAGAGAGAGAATCTTAAGCAGGCTCCAGAGTCAGCATGGAGCCCAATGCGGGCTTGGTCCCATATCCCTGGGATCATGGACCTGAGCCGAAATCAGGAGTCGGACACTCAACTGACTAAGCCACTCAGGCGCCCCACAATGGATTCCCATTAAACCCACTCATAGTGACTCTGATAATGCTCCTCTGATAATTGGTGGCTTTGGCCCTATAGTTTCTTGGTGTCCCATTATCAATTCTAAGTCTCTACTAGGGCCCAGAGTGTTTCTGGAGTTGTCTTTCAAAAAGTGAGTACTTCTCTACCACTATAGGCATGGCCTATGTGCTGCTCTCCTCTTGGGGTTTATCAGAGACTCCACCCAGGATCCTTATCCACCAGATACATCAGCATCATTAGAACTGCTGAGTCATATGGCCTGAATAGCAGGGGAGCTTGTACTGCAGCCCAAACTGGATGCAGAACCTACTCTTGCTCTGTGCTCCATTCAAAGCTGGCAGTGTTCTGATTCCCTTGATTAATCCGTCAGAATAGTATTCCCAAATGCAGCATATTACTACCCCATTTATTTGGAAAGTGATTCTGAAGGCCAGGAGTGAACAATGGATAAATGAAACAGGGAAAGAAAAAAAAAATGTGGGCACCTTGCTGGCTCAGTTGTTAAGTATCTGACTTGGGCTCAGGTCATGATCTCATGTTTCGTGAGTTCGACTCCCACATGGGGTGAGCTGGATCCCCTCTTTGGGTGAACCTCAACTCCCTCTCTCTCTCTCTCCCTCTGCCTCTTGCTCACTTACACCCTCTCTGTCTCTCTTGCCAAAAGAAAAAAAGAAAAATCAAGCATGGATTATTGAGTTCATCAAGTGCTACAGGTGACTGGTATTTGATTCCATGGGACCATCTGAAGCGTTTTATGAAATGTGTCTACTGCCTGGAGAACTGAAGATGGGAGCATTTGATCCACAGGTTCCTGTACCACTGCAATATTGGCTTCTGTACACATGTGAACTGAGAAGTTTCCCAGGCCTGTCTGCTGTCTCTGTGGGGCTCATGGCCTAGGCCTGAAGCAAGGCACTTCCAGGTTGTAGCCATTCGATGCTGGTCAAAGTCTGCGTGTCACTGGGTGCCACTGCAGTGGCTCCAGTTAGAGGGAGGGCCACGAAAATTTGAAAAACTGTACAAGTAACAGAGAAGAAAGCAGATCTAGGTCTCTTCAGAAGAGGTGCAATTCCTAATGATGAAGGAAACATTTCAAGTCTCTCATGCACCCAGAGGTAATTATCAGAGACATTTCACAAAAAGTATACTTTTATCAACAGTGTTTCTTTATTTATCTCCCCAGGGATGGCTTCTCCAGTTGGCCACCTGGTTTTATTCAACAGAAGTACAGCATCAGAGCAATTGCGTTCAGCACTATTTCAGTCTCACTGCATGCAGATTGTCTCAGAGTTCCAGGAAGGTAAAGACATGACCAGTCTTTGTTTTTGTCAGAATTAGAAATCTATCTCAATTCCATATTTGATTTTTCTTTAACTCAGAAAAGACTTACTATGCCTCTCCAAACACCTAGCCATTAAGTTTGATGCTGGGGGCACTAAGATGAATATAATGTGGTAACTAATCTTGAGGAGCTTGGAGTCAATTGGGAGAGAATAGCATGAAGTGATGGTGAGACTGAGATTATAGCTCTGTAAGCTCTGGGGAAAACAACTTGTTATTTATAAGGGAATCTGCAGTGTTCTTTTTTTTTTTTTTAATGTTTATTTATTTAATTTGACACAGAGAGAGAGAGAGAGAGAGAGTGGCGGAGAGGCAGAGAGAGAAAAGAGGGAATCCCAAGCAGGCTCCGTGCTGCCAGCGCAGAGCCTGATATAGGGCTCCATCTCCTAAACGGTGAGATCATGACCTGAGCCAAAATCAAGAGCCAGACACTCAACTGATTGAGCCACGCAAGTGCCCCTTAGCAGTGTTCTTTAGTAAAAATATTACTGCAATTCTTCAAGAGTAGCAATGGAAGAATTGCCACTCAGGGAGGAGAGAACTACGCTTTCCCCTTGTTCTGAAAGATTCCCCCAAGTCCTGGGGATCTTTTCAGCCCTCAATCTCAAATGTTCATAAATGTATCCCTTACAGAGTCGCGCTACAGGTTCATTCCCATAGTTCATCTAAGTCCCAGGCTGGAAAATTTAAAAAGAACTCAATTAAAGTTTAGGGATAATAAAACAAAAGGGTGCCAGGGGCGCCTGGGTGGCGCAGTCGGTTAAGCGTCCGACTTCAGCCAGGTCACGATCTCGCGGTCCGTGAGTTCGAGCCCCGCGTCGGGCTCTGGGCTGATGGCTCAGAGCCTGGAGCCTGTTTCCGATTCTGTGTCTCCCTCTCTCTCTGCCCCTCCCCCGTTCATCCTCTGTCTCTCTCTGTCCCAAAAATAAATAAACGTTGAAAAAAAAAAAAATTAAAAAAAAAAAAAAAAAAAAAAGGGTGCCAAACAGTGAGAAATACAGTTTACATAATTTGTATTTCAAATGCCCTAGGGCATGGTCCTGCAGGGCTCCTGTGGTTAGTACTCTCTTACACTAACAAGAAGTGACCTGTCAGTCTACTTCCTCAAAGTCCAGACCCAAAGGAACAAGGCCCAGAGAAAAATGGTGTATGTGTGAGGGAGAGGATGTTTCAGATTATTTTAGCAGTCCATTCTGGAATGGGCAAGTTCCCTGACATACTGTTATATGGGAAAAAAGTTTTAAAGCAGCATTTATTCATTCAAGAAATATTTACTGAGTACCAACTATGTGCCAGGCATTGCTATCTGTTGGGATATAGTGATGAATAAGTGGAACATGGGTCCTTTTTATAGGGAGTTGACAGTCAAACATGAATTTTGTGTGATCTCATGAATTGACATTTCTATAGTCAAATGAATATGCATCCTACTGTGTTTTTCGTTTCCTGTTTAGGACCTCTTTCCCAGATGACTGATTTATTTAATGAACGCTTTGTATGGCGCTTAATAATTACCAGCACTCTCCTCAGCAATTTACAAATATTAACTTATTTAAGTTTTGTAACAACCTGATGAGGTGGGTATTATTATCACCCACATTTTACAGAGGAAAAAACTGGGACGTAGAGAGATTAGTAACTTGTCCAATTTTGCAAAATGAGTAAGAAATAGAGCTAGGATGTGACCTTAGACAGTCTGGCCCAGTTCATGCTCTTTACCACCACTGTCAACTCCTGACACTGGGAACACTTTCACCTGATTCCCAATCCTTAAGGGTGGGACCAAACTCCATGATCTTAATTCATAGTACAGACAGACACAGATAAACACACACTGTCCTTGAGAGCCTGGATACACACAGCAGCAGCAGCAGCAGCAGAGGTCTTTGCGTTATATTAATTACTGGTTTACAGTAAAGTCACAGATACAAGATCATTAAAATGAAGAAAAAAAAGGACAAAAGGGTAGAGATAGAGTTGGGGGTTGGAAAAGATAGGAGGTGTTTACACCAGAAAACCTAGGCTGAGGGGAACTCCTGCAAATCAGCACAAAACCAAGGCAAAAAGATTATGAAGCCTTACATTGGCTTTTATTGCCTGAATGAAGATCCTTGACAGTAGCAAGAGCCCTAGCTGCATAATCTTTTGGTGGGTGGGTTCAGCTCCTGTTGTTTCTTTGCCTTAAAGGACCTCCCAGTAGCTTTATACTAATGATCTACTGGATTTCTAACTGTAGCATTTTGCTTTGGTGAGTCTGTTGGTTTTTTGTTTTGTTTTGAACCTCTTTCCCCACCCCTCCCCCCATTATTTCATAGTTTTGCTGTGTCACTTGAAATTGTATTTCAGTGTGCCAGCCAGTCAGATGACAGTATTTATTGCATTTAGCATCCACTGTGTATAGAACCCAGGTAGAGGTAGAGGAGGAGGATTTACTGAAGGATTTATTTATTTGCGTCTAAAGATACTTTAAGGGTGCCTGGGTGGCTGAGTCAGTTAAGCATCCAACTTCCACTCAGGTCATGATCTCATGGTTCGTGGGTTCCAGCCCTGAGTCAGGCTCTGTGCTGACAGCTCAGAGCCTGGAGCATGCTTCTGATTCTGTGTCTCCCTCTCTCTCTGCCCCTCCCCCACTCACGCACGCTCTCTCTCTCTAAAATAAACATTAAAAAATTTTTAAAAATACTTTTAATCCAACTCGGAGAGTAAGCACAACTTCATGAAGTACTCAAACAATAGGGTTTTTTGTTTGTTTGTTTGTTTTTGAGACAGCAACAGACAGAGAAAGAGTGTGTGCAAATAGGGGAGTGTGTGCAAATAGGGCAGAGGGAGAGAGAGAGAGAATCTTAAGCAGGCTCCATGCTCAGCACAGAGCCTGATGTAGGGCTCAATCCCACGACCCTGGCATCATGATCTGAGACAAAATGAAGAGGCAGACGCTCAGCCGAGTGAGCCACCCAGGCATCCCTCAAACAATCGTTTTGTTAAAGAAACATACCAAAAATAAAATATAATATTGGGTGATTCAAATGCATTCAGGCAGCATTGAGCAGGCAGGGGTCAGTCATGGTAGACTTTCTCCAGAAGGTGGGATTTGATCTTGGATTTAATCTAAGGGTCTTGGGCTAGCAAGGTGGAAGAGTATTCCAGAGCTAGCCAGAAAAGCCAGAATGAGGAAATAAAGTGTAGGGAACAGAAAAGACAATCAGGTAGATGTCTTTGAAGGATGATACCAAGAAATAAGAAAACAAAGGAGGCTTTGCCCTGCATTCCTTGGGAGACTCCATCAGAAAGAGGCCGACTGGAGGTGCATTTCATTTTATGCAACGGACATGTTATTTGTAAGTATAAAACAAGAGTCAAAAGTTGTTAAGCATCCACTATGCGTCAGGTACTGAGATTTAATCTGAGTATCTACCCTGTAAAGTGGGCATTATTACCATTTTGCATATAAGGCAATGGGGCTCAGCAGCGAGATTAAGTGGCCTATGTGCCCCGTGTCATCTATTATACGGTGGAACCTCCAAAGTCACTTGGTTTGTCTGACCACGAAGCTCGAGCTTTTGTATGCCGCACACATTTTTGTAAGTTGAATATTTAAGATACACAAGTGATGATTATTTGATAAGTTCTACAGCCATTGCCTCTGTGAGGTACATACCTACAAACATGTTTTGCAAAGATCTGACGTAGAGGGCCAAGATTTTCTCGACTGCGTGCATGACAGCAGTTTATTTCATTAAACATACATTACCCCATTTGACACAAGATAATGATACCGAAAATATCTTTAAAATAATTTTTAGGTCATTCCATACATTAAACGTATAGTTTTGCAAAGCAATGTTATAGCCAAACCAATCTACCTGGGGGGATACTGAAGTTTCCCACAACACCCAGGCTGTGGACACCGGGAAAAGTGTAACTTGTGTCCAAACTAAAAGAAGGCTTTTAGTGTTCACTTTTTTTTAGTGTTCACACACTAAAAGGAAGCCTGTCCGAGCCAGACGAGAGCAGGGGAGGGCGGGTTCCACGAGGGGGAAAGTGGGTGGAGGCGGGTGACAGCAGGTAAGAGAAGTGACCTGCCCGGGCCCGCTACCCCCCGACCCCGCCCCTCGGTGTAGCCCGGGGGCAGGGCCGCGCCGGAGTCTGCGCATGCGCGCCAGTCCGCGTCCACTACGCCGATACTACCGCCTCCTCCGCGCCGTCTTCCTCCACGGTTACGCCGGCTCTCCACCCCTCCTTCCCGCGGCGCTCGAGGGATCATGGCCGATCCTCGCGTGAGACAGATCAAGATCAAAACCGGCGTAGTGAAGCGGTAAGGCGCCGCAAGCGGCGCACACGTCAGCGCCTCCTCTCCTTCGCCTCATGGCGGCCCGAGAGGCCGGGCGGAGCGCAGGCCTGAGGCGGGCTCCCGGCTCCAGGCCTCACCTGGGGCTCCGCGGCCGGCGGGGCCGGGGCCGGGGCCAGGGCCAGGGCCAGGACGCGGCGGGGACGCGTCAGTGCCAGAGCCCGCGAGCCGGGACACGCCCCTCCCCCTGCCTTTCTCCTCCAGAACCGAACCGTTGGGCGACTAGGGTCGGCGCGGACCCGCCCCTCGGGAGCCCGCGGTGGGGGAGCCCTGGGAGCGGCCGCGAGGGGGGTGGAGGGGCGGCGCCCCGCAGCCCGAGGGGGCGCCGGTTTGGGTCACCGCGCGGGTCTCCGTGCCCAAGTTGACTGGAGGGAGGCGGATTCAGTCCATTGCCTGCCCTCAGGTGGACATGCAAGCCCCTTCTGAAGTTTAGAGGGGACGCCGAGAGCCCAGCCCTCATCAAAAAATGAGGCCTTGTTGGGGCCCTGTGACCCGGAGGGGCGGGACTCGGAGCCTCTGAGAACTGGGACGTGAACTTCCAGTACAGCCCTCAAACTTCTGCGGCCTGACTCTCCCCCGTCGGCTTCCCCGAAGCTCGCCCAGAGCCTGTGGATGCTGTTTAAATAACTCGCCTGGGCAGGGCAGGCCAGTCCTGTAATTGGCCCGTAGCGCTGAGTGCTGTTAGACCCTTCAGTGCTTCTTAGACCTTCACGGTTCAGACCCAGGGACACCAGACTTTTTGATGAGGCATTCCCAGAGAAAAGATAAACAGCCCGCTGAAGTAGCAGCTTATTTTGCAGCAGAAACAAACGTCTGCTCCTAGCCTTCTGGCTTCTTCCTCTTCGCCCCCTTCTCCTCCCTTTGTTATTGCCCCCAGAGGAAGGGCAAGGCAAAAGGAAGGATAAATTCACTTAAATAGGTGCATTGCCTCTGAGGCTTAGCACAGTTTTGCACTGTACTTTCCTAGAAGCTTTACTGTCAAGGCAGTAAGAAGGTAGTATGAGTAGTAGTTAAACGCACAGCCTTTGCTCAGGTGAGACAGCTTGGGTTCAGATCTGGATTCTGCCGGTTGTTGCCTGTTGTTGAATACATGACGTTGCACCGTGCCTCGGTTTCCTCATCTGTAAAATGGAGTTAGTACCCACACCTGCTGTGCTGTTCTAACACAGCATGTGGCAAGTAGCCAGTGGCTGGTAAATGTTAACTAATAGTATTGTGTGTGTTCCTGTTTGAGAAGTGAGAAGCTGAGGTTTAGTGAAGTTAAAATGGAAAAACTAAATTTGTGCTACTTAATGGCAGAACACGGAAAAGAAACAGGGAAACAGAACAGGGAAAAGTTTCTGATCTACAACTAAAGCTACAATGCTCTAAAACAGAGTATTTTTTTAAATGTGTGAAATAGGAGAACTGCCATGTATAATAGAAAGTGTAAATAATTTGCATTATCACTCACCTTCCGTTGTTCATTTTTGCCAGATTTGTTAGGTCGTTTTAGTAAATCTATTTGGCAGAATTACCAGGGTATAATGGAGAGTTCTTTAGGCCAAGAGTCAGGAGAAATGACTCCTAGAGGTAGTTTTCGGTTAATTACCTATATCGCCTTGTCATTTCTTATCCTAATGATCCATACTAGTTTGTAAAGTTAGTTCAAGTAGTTATATGCTTATAATACATACTCTAGAGAAAATACACCCATTTAGATAATAAGCTCAGTTTTTAGGCTCTCAAAAATTGCCAAATACTTAAGGAAACTGCTTGGAAATAAGGTTTGGTTTTCAGTTTATTTCACTAGTAGAGCATTATCAAACTTTAATTTTGATTCCTTGTACTTCAGTACAAAAAATTTATCATTTTTGTGGAACTCCTTCATAATTTACTTTTTACTTAAAATGTACATATTTACTCAGATTGTTTATAAATTAACGGAAATGTCTGTCATGTATTTTTTTCCCATGGATTTTCTAATGAGCTACCCTTTCCTACTGAAAGGAGATATGTTCTTTTAAAAAAACCTGTAACTTCTGATTGTTCATTACTCATATTTTACCTTGGTAGACAACCATCTAAATCCATAAATGTTGTTCCTGATCTCTCTTCTGTTATTTTTTTGCCAGAAAATTATTTTTCTGTGACTGTTTCCATCTTTTGTCTTAGTGTTCTACTTTTTAAATTCTACATTTTACTTCAGTAAAGAAAAAAGTAGATAATCCAGATACAGCAACATATTAATAATTGGTGGCTGAATGATCATGAGCTTCTTTATGTTCTTCTCTATGTATATTTAAATTTTTCGTAAGGGGTGCCTGGGTGCTTGGTTGGTTAAGTGTCCAACTCTTAATTTTAGCTCAGGTTGTGATCTCACGATTTGTGAGTTCAAGCCCTGCATTGGGCTCCGTGCTGACAGTGCAGAGCCTGCTTGGCATTCTCTCTCACTCCCTCTCTCTGTCCATTCCCTGCTTGCATGCTCTGCTTGCTGTCAAAGTAAATAAAATTAAAAAAAAAAAAGTCATAAGAGGTATGCATTTCTCTCTTTAAATTTAGTTTCAAAGACTTGATTAGTTTCATGATTTGGATATGTTCTTGGTTTTGTGAATAGGATTTGGTCCATTGGTTTCTTTCTTTTCTTTCTTTTTTAAACTATTTTTGAGAGTGTGCGCTTGTGCGCAGGCTGGGGAGGGGTAGTGAGAAGAGGACTGAGGATCTGAAGCGGGCTTTGTGCTGATGGCAGAGAGCCTGGGGCTCACAGTCACAGACCCTGAGATCATGACCTGAGCCAAAGTTGGAGGCTTAACCTACTGAGCCACCCCGGTGCCCCTGTTCACTGGTTTCTTAAAGCAGTAGTCTAAATACCATTTTCTTTTCCAGCACCTTTTTTCTAGTGAGATGCTTATTGCTCATAGACTCATTTCTCTTCAGAAATGACAACTTTTAGGGGTGCCTGGGTGGCTCAGTGGGTTGAGTGCCCAACTTCAGCTCAAGTCATGATCTCGAGGTTGTTGAGTTCGAGCCCTGTGTCAGGCTCTGTGCTGACAGCTCAGAGCCTGGAGCCTGTTTCAGATTCTGTGTTTCCCTCTCTCTGCCCCTCCCTTGCTCATGCTCTGTCTCAAAAAAAAATTAAAAAAAAAAAAAACAAAAACAAATGACAACTTTTATTTGAAAGAAGACATTTAAAGTCATTCATGTCTCCTAATTCCTTCAGTTTTCTCTCCAGGAATTGAGAGCCATTAGAATTATATTCTAGGTATTAGTCCTAGAGTTCAGTTTGGGTGGACTGGCCTAGGGAGGGTGGATCCTTAGTTTAGTGTCTGTAATCAATGTGCTGGATTACTTCAGGTGATCCAAAAGTTCCCTGTAGTGGGTTTTAGGAAGAAATCTGAGTAGGGAGGTGGGATGTTATGAGATTATGGAAATAGGCAATAAGTAGATGGTGGTATTTGGCAACAGAGAGATCAGTAAACGAAAACTGAGTTTCAGCATGTTGGCCAAATGGTGACGGCAGTCTAGAGATGGCAGCCACATTAGGAAACTAGAAGCAAGTTTCAAGCGCATTCGTTTAGCTCTAAGGAAACAGGCAGAACACTCACAGTACCCTAGACCTGAAGAAACTTTGTTATCTCTCATGGTAACAAATGGAAAGGTTCTGATTGCTAGAGATAGATTTTAAAAGAGAGGTTAGATCCCTGTGAACAAGGAAAGAGTCCAGTTACTAGGAATGGCTTGTAAGGTAAGAGTTAGACGGCAATGAGCCTAAGTTGGTACTGAACCTCTGACTTGAGGAATCCCTAAATAGTCCCTTCCAAGTAACAGGATTGTTTTTCCAGAGCTAATTCTGGCTGTGAGAGATGCATGCAGTTTCTTGGAGCAGCAGCAGCCTTTGTTCACATGTGACTCGTTGTTAGGTTTGAGTCTGGCAGGAGCATTTTAAAGGTACAGATTCATGTTTCAGGTGGATTGCTCGACCTACTGGTATCTGTTATTGGGCTACAGCTAATCTAGCAGCCCTAGCAGGGAGTTACCAGATACCACTCCAATTTTCTTTTTCTCCAGTGCAGAACTGAAAGTTCCCCCTTCCTCTTCCCTTTTCTTGATGTCTTGGTAGCATCGGTTGTCCCAGTTTACCTGGGACTAAGGGGTGTCCAAGATGTAGACCCTTTGGTGCTAATAGTGGGAAAATCTCAGGCAAACCAGGATGATTTGGATTAGTGCCTCTTGTGTAACTAACTAACATAGCACTATTATGTGTGTGCCATGATTTCTGTGGAAACTATTTGCTATTACAACTGTGAATCCAGTGTTTTACCTTGCTCAAATTAAAACTTAACTGGGGCATTTGGGTAGCTCAGTCAGTTTAAGCATCTGACTTAGGCTCAGGTCATGATCTTGAGGTTCGTGGGTTTGAGGCCCACATTGGGCTCTGTGCTCACAGCTCAGAGCCTGGAGCCTTCTTCAGATTCTGTGTCTCCCTCTCTCACTGCCCCTCCTCTACTCACACTCACTCCCTCTCTCTCTCTCAAAAATAAATAATAAACATTAAAAATATTTTTTTAAAAAGCCCTTAACTGTGTCCTATAAATAGGAGTCCTTGCCAGAGTAGTTTTCTGTATTAATTTAAATTGTTAGTGATTTAGAAAATACTTTAGAAAATGTTAGTAATTTAGAATTGTTAGAATTGTTAGTGATTTAGAAAATACTACTTTCACTAAAGTAGAAGAAAATATAGGCTTGATGTTTTAAATGTTGATATGGTATTTCAGCTCAATGACATGTCTCCTGTAAGTTCCCAAATAAGATTTGTGTTGATAAAATAAAATGTTTTTACTAGATTTATGGTAAATTCAAGAAGTTCTTCTGCAGAAACAAAATGTTTTCATCCATTTAACATAAAACCTATTTTTGATAAAGTTTGCTAAACTAGCCCACTGGTAAGTGAATTAATTGATTAAAAATACTTTCTTAAATATATCTTTTTATAACCATTTTGGATTGGTAATGGCTTAAAATCCAATGTGAACAAAGAATGTTAGGGCATTGGAAATAGCACTGACATTGGCCCATAGTTTTCCTCTGATTAAATGAAAGTGACACCAGTAGATTAGAATGAGACTAGGACAATTCACACTGCAATTGTGTTAGTTTAACTTTAACAATCTTTTAACACTCTTGTTTAAATGTAGCTGACATACCATAATTACAAATCTACAAGCCTTGATTATAGAATTTTACATCATGAATCAGTGGGGAAATTGTATTGATTTTTTTTTTTATATATATATAAAGCAAGCACCTTTCCGAAACCCTGGCGTCTTCCTGAGTTTTATACCTTTACCTCTGATATACAACTGTGTATAACACATATATACTAGGTACAGCAAACATAAAAACAACATACAAGTTAAGTAAAATTTCCATGTTGTTAAATATATATTCATATATAATGTATATAATATATTGACATACATTATGTGTGTATAGTGAATATATATATATATTATACTGACATAAAAGTAAAAAATAGGAATGACACATATTTGCCTAGACATAGATGTAGTTTTCCTCCTCTAGCTCTAGAGAAATATACTTCTTGTATTTAAAGTAAAGATGGGTAGAAGTATGGTGGACAATATCTAGGAGAGGTTCAGGACATAGCCCTGTAAATTTCCTGTACGCTTTAGTAGCTTTTTTATCTTCTCTTCTCCCACATCATATCCCCTTTATTTGAGTTAAAGTTAAGTTCAGCTAAAATGGCCAACTTTTTGCCTTGAAGTTTAGCCAACTCCTTTTGGAATCTCTGTAATATATTCAGCTCTCCAAAGCAGTGGTCAAAGACAGTGTCAAAATGGATTGCAGGTGGTTAGCAATCTTCAGGATTGCCACCTTCTGCCAACTACTTGGCAAGCAGTGACTTTCAGGAACTACACAGCTGGCAACCAGATGTCTTTTCAAGCTGGAAAGAGAGAAAGCTAAGGCCACTCATGACTGTGGTTTTCCCAACACAAGCTATATGATTCTATAAGTTGAATGTGGAAATGAAAGATCTTTTGACCTGAGAGAGAGAGAGAGAGAGAGAGAGTATGAATGAATGTATTCTGTCTTCATTGCATTTTTCATTTGGTAGGAAATTTTGAAAACCTGTAGTGAGCAAGGTTGGAAAATTTTGTTAATAATAACTAGTCCACAACAGAAAAAAAAAAGAAAAAATAATAACTAATCCACAACCCTTAGAATATAAATGCCTGGGTGGGGGCGGGTGGGCGCCTGGATGGCTCAGTTTTTTGAGCTTCCAACTCTTGATTTCAGCTCAGGTCATGATTCCAGGGTTGTGGGATTGAGCCCTGTATCAGGCTTGTGTGCTGAGCATGGAACCTGCTTGGAATTCTTTCTCTCTCTCTCTCTCTCTCTCTCTCTCTCTCTTCCCCTTCCTCCCCCTTCCCCTCCCTCCCTCCCCCCTCCCTCTCCCTCTCCTCCTACCCCCCCCATTAAAAAAAAATTAAAGAAAAAGAATATAAATGCTTGGATGTGTGATTTCAGAATTCCATTCCCATAATATATTTACTATTATGATGCTGTCTTATTTGCCCAAGTAGACCTGATTTTTAAATAACATCAATGATATGAATGATTCAGAGATCGTTTATTTAGCAGATTCACTCAGAACCTGCATGGCTAATTCACCTGGTATAGTGTTGATACATAATAAATGCTCAACAAAAGTCTTTTCAGTGGACAAATGAATGAATGGAACCTTAGTCTGTAAGGATTTGATGTAATAAGCAGTGGGGAGGTACTGAATCAATTACAGTGTGACAGTGTAATAGTTACTATAGCTATTTATTGTTGCAGTTGGAGTTAAACAAATGGAGTCCCAGGCTCCACTTAATACATGCTACATATGTGACCCTGGGCAAGTTACTCAATCTTTAAAAGCCACAGTTTTCGGCGCACCTGGGTGGCTCAGTCAAGCATCCAACTTTGGCTCAGGTCATGATCTCACAGTGTGTGAGTTCTAGCCCCATGGCAGGCTCTGTGCTGACAGCTCAGAGCCTGGAGCCTGCTTCAGATTGTGTGTCTCCCTCTCTCTCTGACCCTTCCCCACTTACACTCTGTCTCTGTCTCTCAAAAATAAATAAACATTTAAAAAATATTTTAAAAACCCACTGTTTTCTTAGCTGAAAAATGGGTTAATGATAGATAATATCTTTCTTACATTGTTAAGAGAATTAAGTAAGGTAATCATATAAAGCATTTGGCCCAAAAGCCTGATTGTTAGTAAATATTTAATATGTTAACTGCTATCATTATTATCATCATCACCATTCTGTAGACATACAAACAATGTGGATAGAGGACGTAAAGATGAATGTTTGCCAATTAGCTGGATAGACTGTGGAACTTGATTTCTTTTAAATTGTGATAATTTGTTTTTTAGTTGTTTGTCATGTTCACTCATAGGCTGCAGAGAGAGAAGGGAGGAATATGAAGCTTGTGTTTTTGAGTCATCTGTAGGACTTTATAATGGTCATCCTTCTATAAAATAGCTGAGGCAGTGATGCTCTACTTCCCCCAAACTCTGTTTATATCAGTGACCTTGTTTTTTAACAGTTTAAAAAATACTGTCACTATTATTAACACAATATAACAAGGCCAGTCTCACTCTTACTGCACTTTTGTAAAGTTTATTATAGGGAAGAGTAGTCAAGGGAGTGAGTTTTTGAGATACCTTATCCTAAAATCTATAAATGACTCGCCACAAGTATCAAAATACATTCTTACATTTTTTTAAAAACCAGAACATGTATCTTATTAATCATTGAAATCCTTAAGATGAATTGGATGGCACAACAGCTACCCTTTTGGATTTAGGTAGTGTTCTTTCATGAATCCATGCCTAAATCTTCAGTATACAATTTTAGGTGCCTCATTCAGCCAGTCCCAGTGGTATTTCAGCTTTTAGCTTTGGCGCTCCAGTTATACTTTTTCTTATCCTTGGCAGGACAGCCACATTTGCCACAGATTGACTTCTGAAGGTGGTAAGCCTTAGAGCCGTACGTAGCAGGGTCACAGCTTGTGTGTCTCATCGCTGTGTTTTCCAAATGATGATGTCCCCTCCCTTGTTCTGCAGCTGAGACCAAAGAGCAATGTTCTAACAATTCTAATGCTAACTATAGTTATTTCCAAACCCTCCTTTATCTTTTGTTTTTAACTGAGTTCCCTATTCATTGTTGTTTTTGAGATCCTTTCACCTGTGCTAAAGAAGCATCTTAGGGAACCTTATGTGTGTATATGTATACACAGATAATGCTCTGACTCAGAGGTTGTCTGTAAAGGTTATCAGAACAAGGTAAGCATGTACTTTTTGACTGAATGATGCTCAGCTTCTAAATAGTACTAAATGGCATCCTTTTAGTATGGCATCCATTGCCTGAAAAATGTCTACACTCTTTGAAACTTTTGAAGACCTCTCATCTACTGAAATGTATTTCCACTTAGGTTACTGGTACAGTATTGTATTTTGATATCCCAACCTAGGATGTTAAGTTCTAAGGACTCTGCATTATGTCAAGATATACAAAGATTTTCTTAAGGCTTTGTAGTTCTTCTCACCTTTTTAGGGACCAGAGGCGTAGTGTGTAATATATTGTTTTTCACAAAGTAGGAATTTAATACATACTTGTCAGTTGAGTGAAGGAATGGACGAAACTAGAGAAGAGGTCAATTATATGAGGGGGAACAGCTCAAGGATCTGAAAACAGAAGTTTACTTTATAACAGTGAGAGACTTTGAGATGAGGAAAGTTGATGAATACTCTAGTTTAACTTCAAGAGCAACAAAACAGCTCTAAATAATCACAACCCTCACAGGCTTGTCAGGATAGTACTTTTATTTTTTTTTATCATTATTTTTTTTATTTAAAAAAATTTTTAAGGTTTTTATTTATTTTTGAGACAGAGAGAGACAAAGCATGAACAAGGGAGGGGCAGAGAGAGAGAGGGAGACACAGAATCGGAAGCACACTCCAGGCTCTGAGCCATCAGCCCAGAGCCCGACGCGGGGCTCGAACTCATGGACCGCGAGATCGTGACCTGAGCTGTCGTCGGACACTTAACCGACTGAGCCACCCAGGTGCCCCTGGATAGTACTTTTATTAGAGAAATAAAATAAATACATTTATATCAAGGATTTGTTTAAAAGTTAACACTTTATAGCATTTTTTAAACTATGAAATGGCTACTATAGAAGCCCTTGGAGGCTACTGTAGAAGAAAAAATTTTTTTAATGTATGTTTATTTTTGAGAGAGAGAGAGTGCAAAGAGGGGAGGGGCAGAGAGTGAGGGAGACACAAAATTCTAAGCAGACTCCAGCCTCTGAGCTGTTAGCCCGACATGGGACTCGAAATCATGAACCGTGAGATCATGATCTGAGCCGAGGTCGGATGCTTAACCAACTGAGCCACCCATGTGCCCCAACTATAAAATTTTCAATTATTAATATTCGATCAAGAAAGGTTTTGGGGTGCCTGGGTGCTCAGGTGTGTGTCTGACTCTTGATTTTGGCTCAGGTCATGATCCCAGGAGTGTAGGATCAAGCCCTGCAAAGGGCTGTGCACTGAGCATGGAGCCTGCTTAAGATTCTTTCTCCTTCTGCCCCTCTCTGCAGTTCATGCTCTCTCTCTAAAATAAAGAAAGAAAGATTTTGTAGTTTACCTAGAACTAACTAGAACACTCTCTTTATTCTAATTTAGTAGAGGTAGGTGTGTGTGTTACCTATTAAAATATAAATTAAGAAATTTAACTTTTAAATAGTATAACTATTCATAAATTCATAAATATTCATACCTATTAAATATGTGTGTGTTACTGCCCATTGTTAGTTTACTTACAAAAATAGGCTCACCCATTCCAGGTTATTTTGATTTTTTTTTTTTTTTAATCTAAGATAAATAGTAGGGATATTGGTAAATTGAAATCTTACGGGCAGTAGATGGTATTGCAGAGAAACTAAAAATAGCAAGTTTTGGGCTTAGTCCTTAAGGAATGTGTGCTTTTAAGTTATGCAGTGCACATGTATCTGAATATTTATTCTTAGAACTTCAAGTATTACTTTATGTAAATCCCCAATCTCTAGCTTTACCCTGAGCTTTGGACTCATTTTTGAATGAGGAGCACTTGGGTACCTCAGTCAGTTAAACATCCAACTCTTGATTTTGGCTCAGGTCACGATCTCATGGTCATGGGATTGAGCCTCATGTCCAGCCCTGGGCTGGCAGCATGTCTCCCTGAGACATGCTCTCTGTCCCTCTCTTTCTGACTCTCCCCTGCTCACACACTCTCTCTCAAAATAAACCAAGTTAAAAAAAAAAAAAAAAAAGAAAAGAAAAAAGAATCTGTGGCCATTAAAAAAAAAAAAAGAATGAATGTCTTATTTTAGTATGTTTTTACTCCATCTGACACCAAACTACCTTCTCAAATCTGATGCTCTTCATGTTTTCTTTTATGAAGAAAAATAATTATTTCATGTATACAAACAAATCTAAAGGAAATATAATAAACCTGAAATGAAACACTATAGGCACATTTGAAGTGCCCCTTTCTGAGTCAGTTCTCCCTCTTTGCCTATAAGTAATTTTTATTCCGAAATTTTTTTATCATTTCCATGCATATTTTAAACTTTTAATTTATATTGGAGATATATAAGCCATATTATAGTATTGTTCTGTGAACTTAACTTTATATAACAAAATATATCTGGAAGGATACACAGGAAATTAGTCATATTGGTTATCTCCTGGAAGGGAAGCTGTACAACTGAAGGAAAGACCCGGATAGGGGAAATTCTTATAATTTTAAATCATGTGTTAGCTCTCAAAATATAAATTAAGAGATTTAAAATTGTAAATAGTATATTCATAAATTCATAAATACTCATTTATTAAATATTCCTATTTAACTGTAGAAATCTTACTTGCTTTTTATGCATATTCATGTTTCTGTTTTCGAGACTTACTCATGTTGAAATGTAGCTCTAATTCATTCTCTTGTGTGAATGTACTAGTGTGGTTTTTTTTTCATTCTTGTCTTGACGGATATGTAGGGATTTTTTTTTCCCACTCAGTGTTTCACTTTTATAAACAATGCTACCATATAATGCTTTATTAAATATAGTTCCTAATACACATGTATAACAGCTAGTGTAAGGCAGACTTTCCCAAGAAGTGGGCCCTGAGTGGATTATAGGTATATGAAAAGAGCTTTCCTTTAACCTTCAGGATGGCCAGGTGTGGCAAGAATACCATGGGATATATGCGGGAAGAGCCTTTTAGGCTGAAGAAATAGTAAATACAAAGGCTTAAAAAAGATGGGGCGCCTGGGTGGCGCAGTCGGTTAAGCCTCCGACTTCAGCCAGGTCACGATCTCGCGGTCCGTGAGTTCGAGCCCCGCATCGGGCTCTGGGCTGATGGCTCAGAGCCTGGAGCCTGTTTCCGATTCTGTGTCTCCCTCTCTCTCTGCCCCTCCCCCGTTCATGCTCTGTCTCTCTCTGTCCCAAAAATAAATAAACCTTGAAAAAAAAAAAATTTAAAAAAGAGAGCAAGGTTGGTTAGTTTGAGGAGCAACCAAGTGAGATAGAAGAAGAGGGGTAGGAGATACACCAAAAAGTAGGAGGGAGAGCGTACAGTTCTTATGAGGTCCAGTGTGTAAGGACTTGAGTCTCAGATCAAATGGTAACACCTCTGTAGAAGTTTCCCTGTCTCCAAAGTTAGTGTTTCCTTGTCTGTGTTCTCAAAGCATTTGTCTGTTACTAGTTTTGGTAAGGTAGTGCTAAACATATATTATCTGTTCAATTCACTAGACTAGTGGTTTCCGAAGTATGGTCCAGGAAGCCCTTGGGGTCTCTGAGACCCTTTCAGTGTGTCTGCAAGATAAGTTATTTTCGTAGTAAAACTGAGACATTGCCTTTTTCACTTTCTTTTGCTCACAGTTGTACAGTGGAGTTTTCCAGGGGCTATATGGTATGTGGTATTGCAACATACTGAATGCAGAAGATAGGAAAATGTAGATGCTTCTATTAGTACAGACATTTAAAAATTTTGCAAAAATGTGAAACATTTAAGTGAATTAACAAATATATTTAATTTTTTTAATTTTAAAAATATTTTAAACTTTTCTTAGTTTTAATTTCTAATAGAATAAACATTAATAGATATAATTCATATAAATAAAACCTCCTTGGGGGTCCTGTGATAGTGTAATTTATAATAAGATATACATGTTTGGTCCCCTTTCCCATTCCTGACACAGAACTCCTAAAACTTTGGAATTTCCTTAGTGAAGAAAGCAACAAAGGTCCTTCTCTGTGTTAAGGAGATGACTTTTGAAAAGCCCCTAGGTAACCTGAGGTTGGAGCTTGTTGCCAGGGAACCAACAGTGATTAAAGAGTTGGAACTTTTAGTCCCATCCCCTGACCTCCAGGGATAGGAAAGGGGCTGGATGTTGAATCAGTTACCAGTGGCCAGTGAATTTATCTTGCTTTTTTATTTTATATACTTTTATCATTTGTATATTGCTAAGGAATTATATTGTTTAGTTACTTTTTAATTTTTAAGAAAAATGTCTTCTGAGACCTAGTATTTTTTACTGATTGTTATGTTGGTAAGATTTACCTGTATTTTTACATTTCAGTGCAGTACATCTGTTTTGACTGTTGTGTCCTATTTAATTGTGATAATACCACAGTTTATCCATTCTTCTATCAGTGGGCATTTGGATTGTTCCCATTACTAACTGTGTTTCTGTGTGTGTTCTTATTCATGTCTTTGGTAATGGTATATGAGAGTTTTTCTTGGGTATTTATCCAGGAATGGAATTGTTGGGTCATGAGGTATGTGAATGTTCTACTTGGTTAGGTAATGCTAAACTGTTTTCCAAAGGATTTGTACCATTTTAAAATTTTAGTTGCATTGTATGAGAGTTCCTTTTCTTGATTCATATCCTTTCCAAAACTTTGTAGACTTCTTAATTTTACTCTGATAATACTGTTTTTATTTACTTTTCGTATTGTAGAAAAATTAAGTTATTTGGTTATTTTTTTAAACAAGCATCCCCATAGATAGAGAGTAAAGGAGGTATGAGGTGGCTGCCCCTAACCAGATACTTAATCACCTCCTTCTCCCTTGTATAGAATAATGTATATGCCTCAGGCAACCCAGGGTTTTTTTTACCTGGAGGAAGGGGAGGTCCTTTGGAAAGTGTCCATTTCTGGGATGCTGCATTCTGTATAGGATACCTTGGGGGCGAGGGGAGACTTGCAGGTGGAGAGGTCTGGGTAATGGGTCCTGAAAACCTGCTTGGTGCTGGGTTGATCAGAAGCTGAGGCTAACGAAGCCCAACAATATTACTTTTTAAACCATCTTTTCTATGTTACTGTGTTAATTCTTTTGAGTTTTTTTTCTAGTTTTATTGAGATATAATTGACATATAACATTGTTTAATCCAAGGTGTACAACATAATTATTTAATATATATATGTGTGTATAGCAAAATGATTACCACAATAAGTTTAGTTAGTATCACTTACCTCACATAATTATAGATTTGTTTTCTTGTGATGAGAGCTTTTTAATATCTACTCTCTTAGCAACTTTCAGATACTGTTTTGATGGTGACTATATGTAACCATACTGTACATTACATCCTCAGAACTTATTTATAAGTGGGAGTTTTTTTTACCGTTTGTCTACCTTTACCTGTTTTTGCCCATCCTTAACTCTGGCAACCACCAATCTGTTCTGTATCTCAATGAGTTTGGTTTTTTAGATTCCACATAAAAGTGAGATCATACAGTGTTTGCCTTTCTCTGTCTGGTTTATTTCACTGAGCATAATGCCATCGGTGTCCATCCATGTTGTTGCAGATGGCAGAATTTTCTTCTTTTTGTGGCTGAATAATATTCCATTTTATATGTATATATACAGTTGACCTTTGAACAGTGTGGAGGTTGGGACACTGCACAGTTGAAAATCCACTTATAACTTTTGATTCCCCAAAACTGTACTAATAGCCTACTACTGACTGGAATCATTACTGATTCCATGAACAGTCAACTAACACATATTTTGTATGTTATATGTATTATATGTAGTGTTCTTTCAATAACAGGCTAGAGAAAAGAAAATGTTATTTTAAAAATCATAAGAGAAAATACATTTACAGTACTGTACTGTATCAATAAAAACCTCGTGTATAAGTGAACCCATGCAGTTCAAACCCTGTGTTTCAAGGGCCAGCTTATGTATAGTACCACATTTTCTTTATCTCTTCATTTGTCACTGGCCACTTAGGTTGTTTCCATGTCTTGGCGATTGTAAATAATGCTGCAGTGAACATGGGAGTACAGATACCTTTTCGAGATAGTGATATCTGTTCATTCTGATACATGATACCTTAAGTTCTTAAGTTTTGCATTTCTAGAGAAGGATTTTAATTTATTGTTGATAACGTTTAATTTTTAACCCATTCCATAAATTTTGTAATTGTCATCGTAGGTTTAAAAATCTAGTAGATGTACATACCCTTAATCTTCTCTACCTGTGGGAACAGGTGTTTGTTTCTATTCATTTATATTTTCTTTTATATATCCTATTGGAATTAGAAAATATATAGGTCTCAAAATAGATATTTTTATTTTCTATATTTATATTACTCTATTTTTAAAAAAAATTTTAATGTTCATTTTTGAGAAAGAGCGTGAGTGGGGGAGGGGCAGAGAGAGAGGGAGACGCAGAATCTGAAGCAGGCTCCAGGCTCTGAGCTGTCAGCACAGAGCTTGACTCAAACACACAAACCTCCAGACCATGACCTGAGCCAAAGTCGATACTTAGCCAAATGAGCCACCCAAGTGCCCCTATATTACTCTTCTTAAACTGTTGTGGCATTTCTAGTATTAGATTAAATAAAAGTAATGTCAGGAGTCAACTTTGGCTTTTGTTTGTAAAAAGGATAATTCTTAAAATGATTTTCTGTCTTATAAATAGGCAGTATTGTACATATACTTTTTGATAACTCTGGATCTTCATTTGTAACATCATGTAGTGAACACTGTGGCTCTTTTCTCAATATCTGTTTTTTCTTTTGAATCTGCCTGCAGTTTCATGTCAGTATCCCCCACCCTCATCCACATACACCTAGCCATGTTGTTTGGGGTAACTGCTTCACCTCCAGCTGTAGTAGTGGGCCTTTGAGTGGTTTTAGCCAATCAGATTCCATTTTCTGATGATGAATTAATTCCAGGTGGACATATAATTTAGGCTGGTCTAAACAAGGTACATTTCAGAACTCTTGCTTAGAATTCTGGCACAGAAGTATTCCGTGGCTGGCAGCCTTCCTATAGCACTGGAGAATCTGGCTTTGAGAGGAAGCTTGTGTTATGGATGGCAGAGTGAAGATACAGAGGGAAATTTCTCGATGATGTTAACTGCTGAATCTGACAACCGTGAAGCAGATCCTCCCCTGGATTTTAGTTATACAAGTCAAAAAATTTGTATAGTGTTTAAATCCCTTGAATTGAAATAATGTTACTCGCAATAGAGTAGTAATTGAGATCCTTACTCTGATTTTTATATTATATTATTTTATATTATATTTTTATATTATACCTATGTATCATGAGTAATTCCCCTTTACTGGAACTGGCTAGAGATTGCCTTCTCTTCTTTCTTTATTTTTGTTTGTTTTGTTTTGTTTTTGTTTTGTTTTTTTTTTGTAAATTCTGTTGTTTGGGCTCAACTTTGGCCCGTTTCCCTCCATTTTCAGTGTCCTATATTGAGGTCTTATTCTCTGTGTAAGAGGTAGGGAAGAACACTGTCTTCCTTCATCTCCCAACTCTTTTTGTGCACTTCAGTGCTATTCTTTTTTTTTTTTTTTGAGAGAGAGAGCTCAAGTGCTAGTCGGGGAGGAGCAGAGAGAGAGAGGGGAACAGAGGATCGAAGCAGCCTCTGTGCTGAAGCAAACACGAGACAGCCTGATGAGGGGCTGAAGCTCAGGAACCATGAGATTATGACCTGAGCTGAAGTCAAACACTTAACCTTCTGAGCCACCCTGGTGTCCCAGTTCAGTGCTATTCTTTGGTTAGGAGGGAATGGAAGAGAGAAGAGGAAGAAGAGGAAATGTCAGATAACCTATCTAACCTATCTTGCCTTGAAATTCCAATAACCCTTTGTTCTTACAGACTCTGCCCTTGCTTCTATTCCATTTGCTCATCCTACCTCCTATAAGGTAAAAGAGTCACCACTTCTCTGGCAAACACTGTAATGAATTAGGAGGCATTCTTGGTTTCCAAGTTGAAATTCTGATTTTTTTATTAGAAAGAACCATACATGGTATTCATACTATGCTGTCAAAAGTGTTTCATGCACATTGAATACTTACATACTTTAATAGGCTTTTATGGGACAACTTAACAAAACTTAACACCAAGTAATACCATTTTTCCTATGAAAAATATGTCTACTGAGATCTCTAGAAACCTGATTATAATAAACATCTTTACAGTATAACTGAGGCCCTAATTGGAGAATGCTTGCATTATACTGTGTTGATAACTTGGTTTCATGTTTACTGTAAATTTTTTTCTGTCTCTTGCTTTCATGTAATATTATCAGCTGTTTATGTGTCTCTTACTATTCCTGCTTCTAATAACTTCTCTTCTGTCACAATTCCTTTTGCTACTGCAAATCTGTTTTAGGGGAACTCAGACTGTTTTCACTGATTTCTGGGTAGTGATATGAAAATTAGGAGTGTCAGAAGTCTGCTCTCTAATTATTGCTTTACTTGGACTAGACTTTCTTTCTCTGGCTAGTGTTGTACATGAATCTCCCCTAGGATATAAGCTCCATGAAGGCAGGGACACATTCTCCAGAGGTCTGGTGCAAAAAAGACTCTTGGTAAATATTGTCAAATGAACCAGTTACTCTCTGTGACATTAAGTTTCTTGAAAACAGTAACTGTGTCTTACCCTTCATCTCCCTTTAAAATATTTTAAAATACATTAGAACAGTTTTTTGAACAGTTTTCAGTATAGACATGGTATAAAACTCCAAAGGCACAAAAAGATATTCAGTGAAATATGTGTCTGCTGCCGTTGTGCACTAGCCACCCAGTTTTGCCCTCTTGGACCCAACTTCATTATTCATTTTTTAAAAATTATTTTTACATTTTTATTTATTTTGGGGGTGGGGTGGGGCAGAGAGACGGGGAGACAGGGTCCGAAGCAGGCTCAGCGTTGAGCACAGAGAGCCCGATGTGGGGCTTGAACTCAGAGGCTGCAAGATCATTACTTGAGTCGAAGTCAGATGCCCAACTGACTGAGCCACCCAGGTGCCCCTCATTACTCATTTTTGTGTATGTGTGTATCCTTCTAGGGATATTTTGTGCTTGCAAAAGTATCTACATTTATGTCTTTAAAAACACAGGTTTTGAAAAACAATTTGCCCGCCCCCACCCTCAACAGAAACAGAAAAGAGAGGTAGATAATTTGTTCAGGATTACTCAGCTAATTATTGGTAGAGCCAGAGCTGGAAAACTTTTTGAAATTACTACATTACACTCTAATCAGAATGACTTTTCTATGCTAAACTGTTAACAAAAATTTTAGATTTTATTCAGTTTGGTCCTTGAAACTAGGTTCATGAAGATATTTTTCAGTTTTATCATTTGAATTTCAGTTTTTAAACAATAAATTTGTGATATTTAAAGAATAATTTTTGGTTATCCTAGAACTAAGTTAATTGAACAAACAGGCAGTTTTACTTTGTGAACATTAATTTTGTATTCATTTCTATGTTAGTGTTCTTACTTAGGAGAGCACGTGAATTGTTTTGGTTTCTGAGAAGACTGATCTTGATTTCTCCCTGCTGAAGAAATTTCGGAAAATATGTTCATATTGTTGAAAATTTTAAGATGGAAAAAGATTAGGTATACAGATGTGCTGAGCAATTTAAATCTTGAACAGAGTCCTAAAAGAAAACATTTTTCAAATACCTAACATTCGAAACCCTAAAATCCAAAGGGAAAAAAAATCTAAACTTTATGTTTCAAAACATAATTGTCAAATTATTGCATTATTGCCAAAGAATCTTTCTGGCCAGATAGACTTAAGAAGAAGCAGAAAAAACTTTAAAAGACCAATAGCACCTTGCTAGCACATTGCTAATAAGGACTAATAGGTACTTAAACTGATGAAAGTGATTCAGACAACAACATATTAACCCCCTACTGTGCCATGTTTTAAGCTGTTAATAGACATTAGCCTTTTAAAGAAAGACTAACACTTTATATTCGTTTTCTAAGCTTTTGATACATTAGTGAACTGTTAGAGCCACTTGCTATATTTGAATCGTATTGCTCAGTGCATTTTCCAGAATGCTTTTGAGAATAGCTAACTACTCTGAAAGTTTAGATTCTATGTGTCTTTGACTTCTTGATGTAACTAAGAAATAACTTTATGTTACATTTTGATTACTTTAACTATTTTTTGTAGAAGTTGTATGAGAGGAATAAATGCTGATAATATTTTTCATTGACAGAGAATATTAGATATAGGGAAAATGATTATTCTTAGGATTTTTTTTTATTTTTTAAATTTACATATTAAGGCCAGAATTTTTTCAAAAAATTTCCAGTAGTATTATGTTTGTGAAATTATAAATGTTATGTATAATTGGTTAATTTCCATAAATACATCTAATTCCTAAATATGTGGCCTCTAAATGTATGTATGTATGTATGAGAAGAGAGGATTTTAAAAGTGTAATTTGCTTTAAAATGTAAACAAACTTTAATGCTGACCTCTTACAAATTAGAATCGTAACTTAAATTTTTGTTTGGTTATGATGCTTTTATAGCTGTCTGTAGAGGTTAATAAATAGTTTTTGGATGTTTTATGTTTGGTGTTTCACAGTAATTTCAGTATAAAGCTAATAGAGATTTCTTGTGGTTTTTAGAATAATTTTGTCTTAAACTGCATGAAATGTTGAAGAATCTATTGACTGTATTAAATAATGTAATGCATGTGATTTGGATATATTAATTTACAAAAAGTTGAGGGCTTTGATAATTCTTTAAAGTGAAAACAGAAGCAGAGTACCTAATTTGTTGTACAGATGGTACATTTTTTTTGTGACGACAGAAATGAATGAGACATATACAAAGTGCATTTCTCTTATTTCTCATGCCTATTCAAAACCAAGGGGAAAAAATGAAGTAAAATATTTAATTGAGATTGCCTTCTATAGTTTGTGGACTTATTATCATGCCTACCAAGTTAATATTTGAAGAGTAGGTTTAGGCCTAGGAATTGAGTTCATTATTGAAGGTAGTATTGGGGCATAACTTTTTGCTAGCATGTCTTTTGATTAAGACCAAGTTATACCAGTTGATCTTCCTTATCCTGGATAGATGTTTTCTATGAAGTTAAAATAAGATAAATTCCTTTTCCATATTATTTTAGTATCAAATTCTCCAATTTAATATCCCACTTAGCTGGAGGTTTTTTTTTTTTTAATTTATAAGATTTTTCTTTAAGTTTGTACGTCTATTCTGAGAGACAACATGAGTGGGAGAGGGGCAGAGAGAGAGAGGGAGAGAGAATCCCAAGCAGACTCCACACTGTCAGTATAGAGCCCAATGCAGGGCTTGAACCCACGAAACAGATTGTGACCTCAGCTGAAACCAAAAGTTGAATGCTTAACCAACTAAGCCACGCAGGCGCCCCTAATTTTGTTTCATAAATTAGAAATAAACAGTAAACAAGTATTTAAAGAAATTTTTTTTGAATGTTTATTCATTTTTGAGGGACAGAGAGACAGCATGCAAGCTGGAGAGGGGCAGAGAGAGAGAGAGGGAGGTAACAGAATCTGAAGCAGGCTCCAGGCTGTGAGCTGTCAGCACAGGGCCCAACATGGAACTCAAACTCATGAACCGTGAGATCATGACCTGAGCTGAAGTCAGATGCTTAACCCACTGAGCCACCCAGGCCCCCCGAAACAGTGAACAAGTCTTGAATGGCAAGTTTGAGACCTTTCTAAAGACTGAAATTCCCTACTGAGAACCAAATGGGTGAAAACTGTTCATTCTTCATATGCAGGTTTTACTACAGTTAGAACAGAGGTAATCAGTAAATTTGGAGACATCAACGATCATTGCTTTCCCCAGCAGCAAGCATACAGAGGTTCATCTTCCTTTTAGTTTTAAATGGGTACCACAGCCCTTGAAAATCCATGTCTTTCTTTCCATGGGAAAAATATTTTCCAGTAAGCAGAGTTGAACAGTTTTGGTGAGGGAAGATAAAAGATACTGACTGGTACCACCCTGGTAGCTGCTGCTGCTGCTACTACTACTACTACTACTACTACTACCACTGCCAATCTGTACTGTGATAAAGTTTCCCAGGCCTGAGGATTCCTTCATTGGATTTATCTTAACATTATTGAACAGTTACTATGTATAAGGTGCTATGCCAAATACTGACTACTGTTCACCCGAAGTTTGTTACTGAATTTTTGCCAAAATCGACCCATACACCGTCACCAATTCTTAGTTGAAAGAGCATTCGTAAGTGCTGTGTAACACATAACATGTAATATCCTAACCTAACATTCCATAACATCAGATGTTCAGGTATACTCATTGTGAAAATTTATTTTTTTTTTTTAATTTTTTTTTTCAACTTTTTTTTTTTTTTATTTATCTTTGGGACAGAGAGAGACAGAGCACGAACGGGGGAGGGGCAGAGAGAGAGGGAGACACAGAATCGGAAACAGGCTCCAGGCTCCGAGCCATCAGCCCAGAGCCTGACGCGGGGCTCGAACTCACGGACCGCGAGATCATGACCTGGCTGAAGTCGGACGCTTAACCGACTGCGCCACCCAGGCGCCCCCTCATTGTGAAAATTTAAACTAGTGTCTTCCTTATTTGATGGTAAAGTTAGTGAAGTTAGTGATACTTCACTTATAATACAGCGTTACTGCTTAGATAAACAGATAAAATAAGTTTGTACCTAAGTTAAATTAATTTTAGTAGTAAACACAGATTTGGGTTCCTAATGTTACAGCATTGTTTTGAATTTCAAATAAATACAAGTACTATTTTGAAATCAGCAAGTGATGAGAAAAATGTTATAAAGGGAAGGCAGTCATATGTTGCTTATGTAATTAATTGACTTGCTGAATACTAATGTTTTCTTCTCACTACCTCCTGCCCCCCACCTTTAGCTTCTTTTTGCTTATTTTGGCAACATAAAAAGGTGTGGGAATAGCAATGTTAGTTGATACATTTTAGCTCGTACTATGTGCCATCCATTACCTAAGCATTTCATGTGCGTTTCATTTGACCTTCACAGTTCTTATGTGAAGTAGCTGCAGTGAGCTCTATTTTACAGATGAAATTGAGTTTAAGTAATTTGCCCCCGTCCAAAAAAAAAAAAAAACAGGAAGTGGGTAGACCCAGGGTGAGAGCACCTGTTGAGTGATCCCAGTGCACTGACTATATACCTTTTTATACTTTGACAAATTTATAAAAGGGATAAGACTAACTAGGTTATTAGGTATAGATAGATAAATCACATATTCTGTGCTCTAGGAGCTTGTGGTGTTAAAGAAAGATGAATAGCATCTAATTAAAGACAGAATGCTTTGTGAGCTCAGATGAGGTTATGACAAACTGCTTCTAGGGCAGGGTTATTCAGCCTTGGCACTTTTGATTTTTTGGTCTGTATACTTATTTATTGGGGTTTGGGGAAGGTTGTCTTTCACATTGTGAGGTTTTTAGCAGTACCCCTAGTCTCTACCCATTTGATGCCAGTAGCACCTCCCCACCCCAAACACACACACTTGCAACAAACCAGAATTGTCTCCCGACATTGTCAAATGCTTCCTTGGGAGATAGGGAATAAAATTGCCCCTGTTGAGAACCACAGCTCTAGAATTAGAGAAGGCTTATCACATGTGACATTTGAGCAGAATCTTGAGGCCAAATGAAAGTCACATTCTAGATAGAACTATATGTGTAAAAACAGGGAGTTGTGAATTGGTATATTACATATGGGAGTCAATAAAATGTTTGTGATGGCTGCAGTGTTTATGGTGTGGGGACCGAAGAGTTAATAAGAGGTAAGTTAATAACATAAATTAGGACCCAGTCGTGTATGTCGTACTAAGAAGTATGTAGATTTATTTTCTACAAGTATGAGGGAGCCACCATAGATGTAGGTAAGTGACAATATGAATGACCTACACAGTATTTAATTGTCTCTTTGCTTCTTTGTATCTTCTACTAGATAGAGAAGTTCTTTCAGGAACAGAGACCATCACTCTTAGTCACCATGGTATCCCTAGTGCCTACCAGGATACTTTGCACAACCTCATGAAGTAGGAAACACAAAAATAGGGAATTGATAGTTGTGAAAATTCGTAGAAGTTGTGGTGGCCATGAGAATGGAACTTGAAGAACTCTGTATGCAGAGAGTGTAATTAAGTATGGGTCCCAGCTACTGGACCATGAAATCTGACGCTCAGTTTTTCCCAGCGCCTTGCTTCCCACGACCTGATGTCAGCCAGTCGTATACAGGCCTTTTCCTGGATGACATGAGATTCCCCTAATGACTTTGGCCTGAGGATTCCCTAGCGGCCTTGCCAAACCTTCCACCTCCCTTCTCATTTTTCTCTCTCCTGTGTGTTTGCAGTGATAAAATTCTTGCAAGTTTAATACCGTGTTGGTGTCTGCTTCTCCAAGGACCTGGCTAACACAGAAATTAAGTGACTTTCAAAGAGGTACACAGATAGTAAGCAGCAGAATGAGTTCTGCAATCTAGAGTTTAAGTCTCTTAGTATATACCTCTAACCATAAAGAGTAAAAGGCAGTAACTTTTGACTCTGACACTTATTTCTCCTAGCCAGTCTTTTGAGTCTAATGGTGTGATAAAATATCATAATTCTGTAGTCGATTATCAAATCTTTAAGAATCCCTGATAGTTATTCCAGATTTTAGCCCAACTAAAAATTTTCTGGCTATTTTTTGTCATGTT
Source organism: Puma concolor (assembly GCF_028749965.1). NCBI lineage: Eukaryota > Metazoa > Chordata > Mammalia > Carnivora > Felidae > Puma > Puma concolor. Next base: position 98,814,493 of record NC_141667.1, read on the forward strand.
GGTAGATAATGATGTGCAATTGGAGAAAATACAATAGACAATGTATGTTTTGTTAAGGAATGTGTTAAGAAATCTTGTCAAATGGCCAAATTTGCAAACAATTATTTTCTTTGATTTTTTTTTTTTTTTACTTCTTATTGTCACCACTACTAGTAATTGACTTTCTTCTCTGGGTCTTTTTCCTCACAGAAACAAAATTTTGTTTGTGTTTCCATTCATTTTCTAGGATTCTAGCTATCACACACAAGGACAAAATAAGGAACAGAATAGCATTGAGATTGGATGCTGGACAGTTGTCAGACTTATTCACCATGTTGGTGGCTGACTTATTCCTGAATACCATTTTCACAGCTCATAACCTTCAGAATTATATTTCAGCAAAATTAAAATTATATTATGTGAACATTTTAGGGGGTATTTACTGAGAGTTAAGTCCTCAAATGTTAAGTCCCCAAATGTATGCTGTATTCTCTTGGAGACTATTGACATATAAGGAAAAATCATTGAAGGCCTTTTACAAAAATAACTTAACTTCTTCTTTTTTTTTAGAATATGAAACGTTGAACTTAGCTAATTTTTAATTAGAGATCTCAGAAATATGAAGCAGTGTTCAGTAAGTAGAATAAGTATTAAGAATTTTCCATACTGATAAAATCTACACTGACGGCCAATAAGGTAGAGAGAAGAAGGGGAGGGATGAGGGAGAGACAAGTAGCAGGTAGATACATAAGATAATAGAAAGGAGAAGTAAAGGATGGAAAAAAGGAGTAAATCTTATATGGGCTATGGGCTTCAGCTAACATTTTACTTCTTCTGCCCATTAAAGGACTGAGCTCAAGAGTGCCAAAAACATGCTTAATTCTCTTTGCAGTCTCCAGAATCCACGTTGGTACTTTGAACTTAGTAGTTATTCAAGAAGCCTTTAATTCATAGGTGAGTAACTGGCTAATGAATCCTTGCCCACAGTTCTTCAAACATCTGAATCCTTAATTGTTAGAGTGCTCTGATTGGAATAACAAGAGTCACCTCTCAGAGTAGAAAGTATTCCTTGAAATATATCAGCAACAGCCTGAGGGGTAGATTAAGCCAGGGGCCAAATCTAGGCTCAAACCAATTTCCCTACTCTGTTTGTTTTGGGGCTTGGTAAATACATCAATCTCTGTTCAGACCTTTTCTAAATATGCAGCTTCCTCTGACTAGAACATTCCCAACATACTGCTCTGAATAATAGTGACTAGTCCTTAATTTTTATGTCTCTTCTTGATCATTACTTCTTTCCTGAAGTCTTCCCTCGCTAATGGAGGAATCACATACTCTTTGTATGTGTCCCATGCACTATCAAACGTGTAGATTTACTTGCAGTCTGCGTTACTTCCCTTATCCTTCCTCTTAGAATCAAAGATCTGAACCTTTCTTATCTAAAACCAGCATTGTACCTGTGTTCAGAATCCCATCTCCTTGCCCTGGATATTTGTTTCTTTCTTTCCTTTTTCCTTTTTTTTTTTTTTTTAAGTTTATTTATTTTAAGAGAGAGAGCGAGCTTGCATGCGCACAAGTGGGGGAGAGGTAGAGAGAGGGAGAGACAGAATCCCAAGCAGGCCCCATACTGTCAGTGTGGAGCCCAGCGTGAGACTTGAACTCACAAGCTGCAAGATCATGACCTGAGCTGAGATCAAGAGTCCAGTGCTTAACGAACTGAGCCATCCAGGCATCCCTGTTTCTTCTCTTTTGTATGTCTTTAATCTCTTTAGCAGTTTCTTTCTAGTAGTATTCAAGCATGCTGAAGTCACTAACATCTTAAAGAATCAACAGCATAAACCTTTGTGTCATTTCCCTTCCTAGGATCCATACTTGTCAAAAGCTGTGTCTGTATTCACAGGCTCCACACTGCCACCTCCCAGTCACTTCTTAACCCACTGTAGTTTGGGTTTTTTTTGCCTTACCAACAGCAGTGAAACAAAGGTCACCCATAATATTTAATAGTCTTTATCTTGATTTACTAGCAGCAATTGACAGAATTGCCCTCCCCCTCCTTCTTACCGTTTTTTATTTATTTTTGGGACAGAGAGAGACAGAGCATGAACGGGGGAGGGGCAGAGAGAGAGGGAGACACAGAATCGGAAACAGGCTCCAGGCTCCGAGCCATCAGCCCAGAGCCTGACGCGGGGCTCGAACTCACGGACCGCGAGATCGTGACCTGGCTGAAGTCGGACGCTTAACCGACTGCGCCACCCAGGCGCCCCTCCCCCTCCTTCTTAAAAGGCTTTTAATTCTGTTTTCTTTCTTTGGTTACAGTGATACTGCAGTCCTCTGGTTTTCCTTCTACCTCCTTTCCCCTCCTCAATTCTACTTTTGGTTTCTTCTTCCTTTGTTGTTTATGCAACAGATTACTGAGCTACTAATATTTGATGGGATATTGAGTGATGGGGATGTAATGGTGAATAAAACAGTTGAAAACGTTCTCATCACACACAAGAACTTATCACAAGAAAAAAATGTAACTATAGTTATAGATGTTAATTAGACTTATTGTGGTGATCATTTTGCAATATATAAAAATATTGAATCATTATGTTATACACCTGAAATGGACATATTTCAGTTATACCTCAATTTAAAAAAAGATGTCATTCTTGCAGTAATGCAGCTTACCCTGTCTTAAATATTCTCTGAGGTCTACCTGGGGCTCCTTTTCCCTTTTCACTTTGTAAATATTCAGTGAGCAGCCTCATCCATTCCTCTGACTTCAGTTGTTTATAACTCCCACATGTGTATCCTCAGCCCAGATCTTTTTCTTGAACTCCAGGTCTGGTTACCTCTGGACATTTCTGCTTAATGTCATAGAGACACTTCAAATGTAAGGTGATCTAAAAGGTACTACAATACTCTCCCCGCCACCCCCCTCTTATCCGTGGTTTTCTCGCTTTTCACAGTTTCAGCTCCTCATAGTCAGGTGTGGTCTGGAAGCCGATCATCCTTCTGACACATGATTAGGTCAGTAGTAGCCTAACCCTACGTTATAGTGCCTACATCATTCACCTCATTCACATCATTCATCTCATCACGTAAGCATTTTATCATCTCACAGCATCACAGGAAGTGAGTCCAGTACTGTACACTAGCATAGTCCAATAAGATATTTTGAGAGACCACATTCACAACTTTTATTACAGTATATTGTTATTCTGTTTTATTGTTGTTACTGATCTCTTGTTGTGCCTAATTTGTAAATTATATTTTGTCATACGTATGTATGTTTAGGAAAAAACATAGTACATATAAGGTTCTGTACTACCTTCATCCACTAGGGGTCTTGCAACTTATCCCCCACAGATAAGGAGGAACAGCTGTGTAGTTTTATACTTTCCCTCCCTCTCCCACACTCTTCCTCCCGGACTCCTTATGCCAGGCAGTGGTACTACCATACCACCATCTGCCCAGTTACCTTTGGCTGCTCCCTCTTTAGTCTTCCCACATCTATCAGATGCACTCTGGTTAAAATAATTTTCACTTTAATCTCCCTCTCAATCCCCCCAGCTACCACCCTTGAATAGGCCACCATTGTCTTTCTCCTGGATTGCTGGACACTCCCCTTGTTGCCTGGCCCTTGCCATTTCCCTTACTATTACATTCTCCAAATTGCAGTCATAGGGATCTTTTTTAACTAAAATATGATTATGCCCCTCACCTGATATGATTGTCTAATACATTTTGGAAGAGTCCATATTCTTTAGTATGACCTGATAAGATTTTATGCTGTCTCCACCCCCCCCCCCCCCGCCCTGCTCTATTGGTTAGCTTTATCTCTTACTACTCTTCTCCACACTCATGAACCAGCCTTACTTAATTCTCAAACCAACTTTCCATTTTCTATCACACTTAAGAATCTTTTGTAGCTTTTTAGTACCTAGAATGCTACATCCTGCCACATACCATTTCCCTCTTCTTTACTCTGCTAATTCTTATTCATCAAATCCTAACTTAAGATCACTTTCTGGGGAAAGCTTTCCCTAATAGCCCTCCTTCAACTCCCATTTAATTGGGCTCTGCTTTAAAAGACAAAAATAAATATTCTCCCCAAAAGATTAGTGTATTTTCCTGAAAGAGTTGTGGTTACAGAATATATTTTAGATTTTATTTTATGTTTATTTATTTTTTACATTTTCAGTTTTAAAGGTGGCATTCTCATTTTGATAACTGTCTTTCTGGTTGTAAATTTCTTTGTTATTATTATCTTTAAGGCCCCCAGGGAGCTCTTTAGTTGCTACTGTATTTCAAAAGTAGAAAAATGTGAGATGAGTACTTGACTAGTAATTAAAAAAGATATTTTTTCCCTAAACTGATGGTTTTTTTATGTTTATTTATTTATTTTGAGAGAGAGAAAGAAAGAGAGCACAAGCAGGGGAGGGGCAGAGAGAGAGAGGGAGAGAGAGAATCCCAAGCAGGCTCCATACTCAGTGTCGAACCCGTGGCAGAGCTTAATCTCAGGACCATGAGATCATGACCTGAGCCAAAATCAAGAGTTGGATACTTAACTGAATGAGCCACCCAGGTGCCTCAAAAAAGATATTTCTTTTTTTTTTTTTTAATGTTTATTTTTAAGAGAGAGAAAGAGAAAGAGTACGTGAGAGTGGGGGGCAGAGAGAGAGGGAACAGAGGATCCAAAGTGGGCTCTGCACTGACAGCAGCGAGCCTAATATGGGGCTTGAATTCACAAACCCTGAGGTCATGACCTGAGCCAAAGTTGGTTGCTTAACTGACTGAGACACCCAGGTTCCCCAAAAGATATTTGTAAGGGAAGAATTAAAGTATCACTTCTTCTTCGTGGTCTTGTTAACATTGCAGGTAACTTCAAACATCTATGTGTGTGTGTATATGTATATATACATATACACACACAGGTATATGTGTATATGTGTGTGTGTGTAATCTCTTTCTGTAGAGAGACATTGCCGGTGGGCCTTTTACACTGAAATAGTGGTCTCAGTAGTACATTTCCCTGGGGAGGTTGGGCAGGGAGAAAAAGTGCTCCAACCAAGATGACTAGCCTTCTCTGTGAAGTAGTGTATTTCAAACTTTTCTGATCTAACCCAGATTTAGAAATATATTTTATTTTACATCATGACATTGTGTGTGTGTGTGTGTGTGTGTGTGTGTGTGTGTGTGTGTGTATGACTGAAACAAAAGTTTAATGAAATATTCCCATTTTAACCACTTATGATGCACTCTGTTATTTCCAATTCCATTCTATTTTCTTTCATTAAAATGACAATGATCATGACCCACTGAATTGATTTCGGGAGTCATGGGATTATTACAATCCTGACTAATGAGTTACAACCAGCCATTTGGAAACACTCCTATAGAAGTAGCTGATAACTAGAATCTATTTTCAGCCAGTTCAACAAGCAGAATCACAGCCAAATGGGAGCCCTTGGTATAGGAAGGATATGACTAACAGTGACTGAGTCCCTCTTAAGTATGATGCAGCATTGGACCAGGAACTATACTTACTTTATATTCACTACCATATTGTAGAGCAGTTAGTCTTCATGTTTTACATGAGGAAACTGAGACGGAGAGAGGCAGGTACTCCCTTAAGACCATATAAAGAGCAAAGGTCAGAACTAAGATTTTGAACTTTCTCAAGTTAATCTGCCTAAATGCTCTCAAAGCCTGTGCATTTGCACCATATCCCTGTGTCTCTAAGTAACATTGCAATATACATGCTAAACTTGGAAAGGAATTAGTGACATTTAGGTGCCTTCAAAATTTTATAGTGGAAAATAACAATAAAAAGCCCCATTAAATGTGAGTTGAGACAGGCATAAACATTGACAAACAGTTAAATAGTGATAGATTATATTGGCTTTCCAGAGAGCTTAAGTTCTTCATGCCTCTGCTCATCCAAGAGGTAGAGGTAATATCCTTAAGGCTGAGATATATGGGCTTTTCTTGTTGGTAAGGTAAATGAAATGTTCAGAGGCTTTACTACTGCACCAGAGCAGATAATAAGGCAATTAGAACTGTTAAATTGATGAAACACCAGACTGGGATGAATTATGTCATGAATTGCAAAGAAACAAGAAATTTTACAGCAACTTTTGAGACTAAAGATGAAAGATACCTCAGTAAAATGAAGGGAAATTGATAGTTAAGTTTAAAGTGCTAGATTTACTGACCTGAGAAACCCAACTAAGCATTTTAGGGCCAGTTTCAGAATATTATTTATCAGCTTTGTAAATAAATAGAAAAAAATTGTCAGTTTATGCTGATAGTTTAATTTCTTCTATTAATAAAATGAATTTAAGATGTGTTTCTTCTCTCAGTTTTTTTGAGCCTGCAACACACCCCAGGAATCATTTCATCCAACCTCCTCGTTTTACGTATATTGAACCTGAGACCCAGAGAAATTAAGCAGCTTATCCAGGATCACATTACAAAGTCAAGAATTAGAACTTGAACCCAGATCACCTGGTTCCATTGGCTTAACTTTTATTTCACCTGAATAGGAACATTGATAAAATGATGTTGTATATAAGCTGATTTATGGAATACTGTTGTTAAAATTCTCACCACATAAATAATCCCACTGCTAACAAATAATGCTCTGTTTGCCAAAATATCTGAAAAAAATGATCACTGGAAATAGGCTAGGTTTTCATTTTTCAATAAGGAATGACAGCCTGCTTTGTTTGTTTTAACAAATGCATTAGGTCATAGTTTCAGTCTAAGAATCATCTGCAAATATTATTAACCACACCTAGGAGACAGAGTGACAGAGTTCTTCTGGTAGATTCCTTAGCAATATGAGCCTTTTCATATTTATGTCAAAAACTTCAGGAGTGGCTATTAACTGTTGGTTTAAACAAACAGGAAAATGATTCAATTATAAGATATGTCTTCCTTTAGAAACTTTTTGGGATGTTACTTTCATGTTTCCAAAAGTCCTTTCTAGGTTCCAGAAACCATGTATACATATACCTTTAGTTTATGCAGGTACAACTAAATTCCTTTGTTTATTTACTAAGTGTTAGATCTTGAGTATCCATCCTCTATATGATTTTTAATGTGACTACACAGAATGACTATTAATTGAGATACTATTTGTACAAGCAGCTCAACCATAAAGCATTATATAGACATATATTTATCAAGATACACCTATTTAGGTCAAAGTTATTTGGAGAAGAAATCACTTTAAGAGCACTAAATTTCTGCTGGGTGAGATGAGGAAAGCTTCTTAGAGGAGATGATATTTGAGGCAGTTCTTGAGTGAGTACTAGAGATGAAGTAGGGATAGGTAGGAGATGAGGAGGCATTTCCTCTTATCAAAAGAAATAAGATGAAAATCTCCAAAGCTCATTTAGAAAATGAATAGGACGTATTTGGGACACAGCATGGATATTATAACAGGAGTGTAGAAAGAATGAAGTATATAATGAAAATGTACCCCGAGGGCCTTTTGAGAAATTTGGAATTCTATAGATACGGTTTTTGTTTGATTATTTAAGGAAAACATGGGAATTCTGGTAACAGTTTGAAAGCTGCATTGTGGAGGTAGAGAACAGTACTTTCCTAATGTCTCACAGTTTTGTTTTGTTTTGTTTTCCAGCTAGGTTAGAATTTAGAATCAGGGACTATGATGGACTGTGGACCTCTGATGGAATATTGTCTAATTAAGGGCTATGTAGTAAGAGGTTGCACCAAGTTTATTTAAAATAAATGAATTTCTCTTTAGAGAATTTCTTTTAGTGGAAATAATTTTATTTTAGACAGAAAAAACAAGCAGGGTAGAGGGGCAGAGGGGCAGGGGGCGGGGGGAGAGGAGAGAGAGAGAGAATCTTTAGCAGGCTCCATGCTCAGCACAGAGCCAGACACAGAACTCAATTCCATGACCCTGGGATCATGACCTAAGCCGAAACCACGAGTCTGATGCTCAACTGATTGAGCCAGCCTGGTGCCCCTATTTTGTTTTGTTTTTAATGCAAACCTATGAGTAAAGCATATGAAACTGGCCTTTGCATGTTTGCCACCAGCTAATGACTCCATTTAAAATGCATGTAAAGTATGTGCAAAAGAATTGAAGAGTGAGCAATAAACCTGTAAGTATGTGAAGGACAAATTAAGCCAAATAAATTGAATGCTCTTAGTGTGTTTACTTTTTAATAAAGTAGAATTATAAAATTAGTACTCAATGGAGGGAAGCTAGTATTTAATTTTCACTAAAATGATGGATACTATTTTAGGAAAATTAAATTCAAGGTAGTTGTAAATATGGACTAAAAATTAGCAGTTGAATGATGCCTAAGGTAATGATGGCACCATATTGAATGGAGGGCAGTGCTCTGCATGGTGCCATAGGTGTTATGTTAAATGCAGTTTTATTTAAGTCATATTAATTACCTGGAAGAAGACATTCAAGAAAATCCACAAAGGATGCAAAATTTAGATTGTAATTAGAACAGAGAACTGAAAAGAGCTAGAGTGATAAAGCATGCCTATGTAGGTAGATGAGCACAATGAAATTTCCTTAGAAAAATTAATTTCCTTGAGGGGAAAATGGAGCATATTAAATGCTTTAAAAATGGTTTGCTTCTAATTTGACATTTGCCAATCTGAGTAATCATTGAGTACCCCAGTTAACAGCCTGTCTGTCCATGTTGTAATTTTTCGTATGTATCTGGTATATCAGTAAGCCAAAATCTCTTCATAACATGTAAAACCTAGATACATGATTTCATAGAATGTAGATGCCCATTTGTTTAACAGAAAATTTTTAAGATTGAGAGAAATTCTGAAACAGGAAATTATAAATCACTCTTTGTGGAGACGCTATAGCTCTAGAAAATATTTTTAGTAGTGTCCCAAGACGCTACTTGGGAAGACATTTTTATTTTTTCTTCAGAAATACTTTAAGGAGACGTGAATAGACGCTTTTCTAAATAAGACATTCAGATGGCCAACAGACACATGAAAAGATGCTCAGCGTCATTCCTCATCAGGGAAAAGCAAATCAAAACCACACTGAGATACCACCTTACGCCAGTCAGAGTGGCTAAAATGAACAAATCAGGAGACTATAGATGCTAGAGAAGATGTGGAGAAACGGGAACCCTCTTGCACTGTTGGTGGGAATGCAAACTGGTGCAGCCGCTCTGGAAAACAGTGTGGAGGTTCCTCAAAAAATTAAAAATAGTTCTACCGTATGACCCAGCAATAGCACTGTTAGGAATTTACCCAAGGGATATAGGAGTGCTGATGCATAGGGGCCCTTGTACCCCAGTGTTTATAGCAGCACTTTCAACAACACCCAAATTATGGAAAGAACTTACATGTCCATCAACTGACGAATGGATAAAGAAGATGTGGTTTATATATACAATGGAATACTACTTGGCAATGAGAAAGAATGAAATCTGGCCATTTGTAGCAATGTGGATGGAACTGGAAGGTATTATGCTAAGTGAAATGAGCCATACAGAGAAAGACAGATCCTATATGTTTTCACTCATGTGTGGATCCTGAGAAACTTAACAGAAGACCATGGGGGAGGGGAAGGGGGAAAAAAAGTTACAGAGAGGGAAGGAGACTCTTAAATACTGAGAACAAACTGAGGGTTGATGGGGGGTTGGGGGAGAGGGAAAAGTGGGTGATGGGCATTGAGGAGGGCACCTGTTGGGATGAGTACTGGGTGTTTTATGGAAACCAATTTGACAATAAATTAATATGAAAAAATAAAAATAAATAAATAAAAATAAAAAATACTTTAAGGAGAAAAGATTGTAATGTTTCCCCCTCTTGAATGTTAAATTAATGAGACTCTACCTAGAAATGACCTCTCAAGTCTTCTAACAAACAAAACCAAAATTGTTAACTGTCTTTCACTTTACTGTTAAATTAAAATACTATATTTTGTGGAAAGTGTTTTCTTGTATGCATAAAACCTGGAAACCATAAAGGTAAGATTGATAACTTGACTATATAAACATAAAATTTCTCTAGGGGAATAGAGCCAAAAAGAAAAATCAAAGACAAACGATACATTAGGAAAAGTATTTACCAACTACATGACAGATAAAGGATGAAGATCTAGAATATACCAAGAGTTCCTATAAATTAAGAAAGAGCTGAGTATAAACAGAAAATCTGCACATAAAGAATGAAGTAGGATTGGATGACATGTGAAATAATAATAGCACTATGAACTATGTACAGTTGTAAGCAGTTTATAGATATTAACCCATTTAATTCTCCCAGCTACATTATTGCCAGATATTCTTCCTATCTTTGCTTTACAGTTGAGGAAACAGGTATCAAGAGTTTAATAACTTTGAACTAGTAGAACTGGCATTCAAATTCAAACAGCCTTGCTCTAGACTCTATACCATTAATGGCTATATCTCACTAATAATCACAGAAATGCACAATAACATTATTGGTCATTTATAATATTGACTTAAATGAAAATACCAGTACCAAGTGTTGATTAAAGAAATGGACTCTCACTGTTGGTGGAAATGTCAATTGGTACCTTCTTTGTTGAGGTCAATTTGATGGTTTGTATCGTTAAGTAAAATGTACATACCCTTGACCTAGAAATACTATGCTAAGATTTTCATCTGGACAGGATATGCAGAGAAGGGTATAGATGTAAGTACAATGATGTTCATCTCACTGTTTGTAATAATATGAAGAATTGAAAATAATAGAAATATTCGTTGATAGGATATTGCTTAAAGTGTGCTGCATGCAGTCCATGAAACACTGTATAGTTATTAAAAAATACTTGGTGGCTGTATGCATTGCCATGGGAGGACTTTTACAACCTATTGAGTGAGACTAGACTGAGATCACCATGACAGAAGATATAGTAGTTATTTTGTCCGTTGTCCACTGCTTGGCACATTGTAAGCATGTGGCAACTACTGGGTGGTTGGAAGGGAGGAAGACGGAGGATATGGTATAGTGTAATGATTGTAAGATATGACACTGGAAGCATTCTGTTCTTGTACTCTCTTAGTAACAGCACATCACTTGAATAGAAGTCCTTTAAAGCACTGGTGTTTCACAAATATTTCTGTAAAAAGAACAGTTTTGCTTGCATTCACATATGTATTAGTTTTCTAGGGTTTTCATAACAAAAGTACCACAAACTGTGTGACCAAATAAACTAAAACTTACTCTCTCACACTTCTGGAGCCTGGAAGTCTGAAATCAAGGTGCCTCGAAGGTCATGCTCCTCCCTTCAAAGGCTCTAGAGTAGAATCCTTTCATGCTTTTTCTAGTCTTTGACGGGGTTGCCAACAATCTTTGTTTGGCATTCCTTGGCTTTTGGTAGTTTAACTCCAGTCTCTGCCTCTGTCTGCCTTTTTCCTTGTGTGTCTCCTCTATGAAAGACACCAGCCATTGGATTTAGGGCCTGCCCCAATCCAGTATGACCTCATCTCAATGAATAATATGTACAAAGAACCTGTTTCCAAATAAGATCACATTCTGAGGTCCTGGGTGGACATGAATTTTGGGCAACACTGTACAACCCACTACATCATCTCAGCTGAATATAGCCCTAAGGACAGACCCTTTCTGAATATCCAAACTGTCAAGTTTTACTTTTAAAAAAAATACCAAAAATTATTTCAATTTAACTATTCAGACTGGAAATATTTATAAATTATTTTATATACTACTGTCAGTACTTAAGAAAACATTGAAGTATTACCCAAGAAATTGGAAAGATTTAATTTCAAAGGATAAAATAAAATCAACATTTAATAGATCATAATAGAGAACCACAAAGATGTGTGAAAGAGAATGGGTCCTACTCTTTTTTTTTTTTTTTTTTTTTTTTTTTTTGAGAATGGGTCCTACTCTTATAAGACTAGGCTATTAACTGACTATTGTCTTTTGTACAAAGAGAGTGTGGTGGTTAAGTGTTAACAGGAAGGAAATTTGGTCAACAGTGAAAGCAGAACATAAGGAAAGTCACAAATCCGTCAGGTTTGTCCAGCTAAACATAGTCTAGGAGACAGGAGCTTTTCAAGTATTCTTTTACTGTTAGACCACTCTGTCTCTTTTAAGGAAGACAGTAGTTTTTGAATTTTGCTTTTTAGCGTTGGAACTTTTTTCCTCTAAAAGGAATCTTACATAGGTTGCAAGCATATAAAACAACAAAAAAACAGCCTCTGAGATACCTCCTTAGAATGCTAATGCTCCAGAAAGACTGAAAAGTACTTAAGTTATAAAATATTTTATTTATCAGATTCTCCTTTTTCTGGCTCCATACTCACCCATCAACTTTGTGTTAAGGCTTTGGATTTTCGCATAGGTCTGCGTATCGTGAGAGAATGGGCTGTCCTTTTGGAAAAGAGTTTTCTAGGGCCACTAACGGTTGTGGTCCTCTTTGTATATTAATAAATTGGCATTTTAGCATTACACATTAGCCTCATTAATCAACGCTATTCTACCCTTAAAACATGATTCCATTCTTAGGGGGCTGACAAAATAAGTTTTGAGGCTGAGAATCAGAATGTTGACTGTGTTTAATTGACAGGGAAGGGAAGGGTTTTTAGTGAGGCCCTTCAGTAGACTACCTCCTGACCTCTCCAAGTGGAACACAACCGGATGTAGTCATCAGCTCCATGAGTCTCAGTTTTTTGCCATTTGCATTTCCCTTAAAATTTTCTTCGTTATTAAGCAGAGCCTGTCAACTTCATTTAACCTTTAAAGAAAATACTCCTGACTTATCACTGTTCTTTATTATAAATAAGGTAAAACCCCCTTAGGAATTATCAAGTTGTTGAGGCTTTATATTCTATATGAAGTGCATATAGAATATAAAGTTGATAAGTTGATCAACCTTAGTTGATAAGGTTCTTTCTCGTCCCTAGTCATATTTTCATCATTGCTTCTTTGATCAGCATGCCTGTCTACAGCACTAGTTTTCCCCCTCTCTAATCTATTAGCTTAAAACACAATAAACCCAATTTATAGAATTATAAATTTATAAGAAACTAAATTCATTTATATAATTGTGCTTAAAGAATTACTGCTCTTAGTGAAGACATGAAGATATCTCCTATAAATCCTAAGTATAAACTTTAGTGTAAAATTTGACCTTTCGTTTAGCTCTTCTGCGGGCCTTTTTTTTTTTTTCCAGTTATTTTTCTTGATCATTCTGTTTCATTTAGGTAAAAGTGCATGCTTACCTACATTACAGATAGTAGATAGTAGATTACAGGTTTGAAATGCATAATTCTGATAAAAAAATTCTTGATTTCTTCTGTCTTTTCTTCAATATTTACACCAGAAACACGGTTTTAGTGGAAAAAATAACTCATATGAAGCAGCTATCTTACTCAGGAGGGTTGTTAGGTTTGAGTTCTTAAAAGTAAATTGTAAGCCTGAAAGTACCTTGCTGAATTTTTTTTTCATATTTT
>NC_141667.1:98832931-98837931 GCF_028749965.1 Puma concolor
TATGACATTAACTTCTACAATTGGGAATTTTGAATAGAATATTTTGGCACTTAATATAGGGTAAAAATATACTTCAGAAATTTAGAAATAGAAATTTATCAAATATTATAGTCAGAATTTTGACTATTAACTGCCTCTCATTTTGGATTCCAAGTAGGGTGTTTGATAGAAAATGGTTAACAAGATCTTAACATGTAAGTTGAAAAGTATTCTGTGCTCAAATATATTTGAGAGGGGCTGAGTTAAAGTTTAACATGTTTTGTTGTAGGATTATTCAAAAGCTTTCACGGTGTGAACCTTTAAGAGGGGAACAGAAAAATGCAATATTTCCTAAGTTTTATTCATAAACATCTTTTTCTTTTGACATCTATTAACATCTCTTTGAAGAGCATTCCTTTTTCTTCTGTGAGAGATAGCAGTTGTTACCACATTTGAAAATTGGCTATTTTGTTGTATTTACATGGTGATTTAAAAGATAGATTTGCCCCCCATGGGGCGCCTAGGTGGCTCAGTTGGTTAGGGTTCCAACTTCAGCTCATGTCATGATCTCACAACCTGTGAGTTAGAGCCCTGCATCGGGCTCTGTGCTGACAGCCCAGAGCCTGGAGCCTGCTTCAGATTCTGTGTCTCCCTCTCTCTCTGCCCCTCCCCTGCTCATGCTCTTTCTCTGTCTCAAAAATAAATAAAAACATTAAAAAAAAAAATTTAACAGATAGATTTGCCCCCTAAATATAAACAAGTTTGAGCTAGTTCCTATGTCTGTCTGTCTCTTTCTTTCTTTCTTTCTTTCTCTCTCTCTCTCTCTCTCTCTCTCTCTTTCTTTCTTTCTTCTTTCTGTCAAGATTTTAAGTAATCTCTACACCCAATGTGGGGCTCGAATTTACAAGCCCTAGATCACGAGTTGCATGCTCCAACACCTGAGCTAGCCATGTGCCCCATCCCATGTCTTTCTTTAACCCCAAATGCTGCTGTTATTACCTGGGTTTTTTAGGTTGACCAGAGAAGGGTGTTTATTACAGGTATGTCCAGATATAATCATGATAGTCTATCCACAGAATCAGAATCCTGAAAGATTCTATCAAATAACTCATCTGAAATAGTCTAGGAAGACTATGTAGAACAACTTGCAAAAAGTTGTGATACTCTTGAAATGCCATAAAATTCATTGTGTATTCTTCTCTTTTGGTGAGATAAAGTTAGAGGTTTTTTATGTTTTTACATGCTAACACATTGTTCACGGGGCAAGAGCTAAGGGTGGTGTGCCTCCAGTTGTAAAAATGCAACATTTTTAAACAGTGTTTACTGACAAATTCGGGAAGTCAGGCTGTAAAATGACTGTTTTACTCTGAGTAAACCATTGAAAAAAAAGAATGTAATATTAGAGATAACACAAACTTTATGAAAACTACAGACTATAGTTAATGTGACATAGACAAAAAGATTTTCAGAGTCATTGGGAATCAATAATCTAATCCTAGAATAATTCAGAAAATTTTACTATATTGAATTCTAAAACCAGATTTGCTAGCTGTTAAAATTGTATCACATATGGGCCTATATCAAGTATCATTACCAAATATTATTTGAGTAGTTAAAGATTTAAAAATTTGACTTGTATGAAAAAAAATGATTTAAACATGGTAAACTACAAAATAAATATACATTTGAAGTAGGTTGTTTAGCATGTGCCAAATTACTGTACTTGTATACCTTTAGATGGAATATAGTATGAAAATTATTTTCAACTCTTACATTTTTTCTGGATGGAAATTCTTATTAATTATTTTATCATTTTTCTGTTATAAAGGACTTAAACAAGACCTCAGTATCAGTAATTTAAACACAGGAGAAATCTTTGTTTCTTCTTGAACCATTTTGACCTAATGAACAGATCTTGGTACAAAAAACTGAAAAACTACATTACATATCAAAGTACCTTTGTATAATGCTCATAATCCCAAAGCCATGAGTTTTTCCTCTGCATCCTAGAGCTCTACAACTGAAATATTTCAGATTTAGCTCCAAAATGTTCACATCAGTAATTCCATAAATAACTTGAGTTAATGGATCACCAAGAATAATTATTATAGTAAAATATCATTAAATTGGGCTTATTTTATAATTTGATGAAATTCAGATATTCTAAGTGATGTCAACTTATTTATGAGAAGTGACAGTCATGGATCAGCTAAAGTCATTTTCATTAAATGATATTTTCTTTGCTCATTTTGGTCTTGATAACCTATATTAATTTGGAGTAAATATATAGTTCATGAACTATCTGAATGTTTTAGGCAAGCTGAACTATCTCACAGAACAGAATGACGATGTTGGATATTCCTCTGTTAATATTGTAGTTTGTCAGGGTCTTTCTTCAGATGATGCCTCAAATCCCTTTTATATCTAAGTTATATATAAGTAGAAGTAAATTATGAATAGGGGCTCCTGGGCAGCTCAGTCGGTTGAGTGTCTGACTTTGGGTGAAGACAGGATTTCATGGTTTGTGAGTTTGAGCCCCACATTGGGCTTGCTGCTGTCAGTGCAGAGCCTGCTTTGGATCCTCTGTCCCCCTTCGTCTGCCCGCCCCCCACTTCCACTCTCTCTGAAAAATAAATAAACTTAAAAAATAAATTATGAATAATCATAGTACCAATGCCATTCTTCCAGTGCAGTAATGTTTACCTACCATGTTTTGTTTTCTCGTTTTAATGCATCTAAGATTGAAATGGCTGGGTTTTGTTTTGTTTCTTTTGTAGCTGTATCACACCCTTGACTCATATTGAACTTGGAAGCCAGGGCTTGATTCTGATGTTGATAGCTCAAGTTGAGGAAAAGGGCATCATTTTTGAGTGGGATAATGATAAGCTTAGTTTTCAGCCTTGTTTACAATTAGTTGCTGGTGGGATGTCCAAATAGAGATGTTATTAAGACAGAGATATGGGTCTGGACAGAAGATAAAAAGTCAAGTGTATAGAGAGATTTGTGATTTTCAGGTAATAATTAAAACTGTCAGAGGCTTTTGTACGGAGATGAAGCAGCTGTGGGAGGTGCTATTGCTTTTTCATACAAACTTGAAGCTATTCAGAGTATCTTTAGCCCCTTCATTAGTACATACTTTTCAATCTCACTGATAACTCAAAACCTTTAAGGGACAGTTTAGAGAATTAGTGAAATAATTAGTTTACATTTGTGTTTTTTGTATTATTAATTTCTAAGATTTATTAGCTTGTTAGCCCCTGAGATTCATAATATTGCAAAGAAAATAGTGGTATTCATTTTATATTTGTCATGCATCATCTTAGCTGTTTAGAGAATGTCCCATCATATATATTAAAATTAAATTATTAAAGTATATGTTCTATTTGAGCAGTGAATATATCTTGAACCATCTCCAGTTTAGGAGATTAACTGAAGGGTACTGGGAGATGGTAAGGTAACAAATACCATAAATTAAACATTTAATTTCTTTCATTTAGATACACAAGATTGATAACTTGTTGCTTCCAGTGATGAGAACTGAGCTGCTGGGATTAGGGTGTGGGTGGTGGGTTGCTTCACTTTGTACTCTTTTGTGCTATTCATATTTGAACCATGCAATGATTTTACTTTGGGAACGGATAAAAGAAATTTAAATATTGAAAATTGCTTTATTTACTTCAGACATGAGATGGTATGATATGTTAGTATTGACACTGGAAGTTACAAGTCATGTTTTCAAATCCTAATTTCACCATCGCCTGGCCAGCTGTCATTAAGTGAGTCATTTCACCTTTTTGAATCACAGTTTCCCATTTGAAAATGGAGATGACTGCCCTGTTTACTTCTCAGGGTAATTGTGAGTGTGTTCAGTAAACATACCTGTGAGGCACACACTCTCTTAAGCACTGAGAAGGGGGCACATTTTCATTTGTATGGGCATCCACTATCAAGTGTAGAAGTAGACAAAATTTAACCTACTTTGATAAATCCTATATGCCATGAAGATCCATAGGAAGGATTTACAGTAGCAGCTTGGGAGTGGTAGGGAAGAAGTTCGAGTAGTCCTTCAGGAAGACAAGGACATTGTTGAGTTTAATTTTGAAGAATGAGTGAGCTGGGGGAAGAGGATAAAGAGGAAAGAAGGTATTCTAAGAACAAGTTCCAGCTCCAACTCCAGCTCATTTGATGCATGTTGGTGTGTAGCACATTTTTGTTTTATTTAAGACAAGACTGTAGCATGTTCTTCCTTCATTTTCCTGATCCCCAAAATTTTGACTATAGTAATTGGTTGAAATTTGGGGAAATCTCACTTGGGACTTTATAATGACCTCAAAAGTGAGGAATCACTAAAACTCAACTAAATTTTTACTACACACATTTTACTGTATAGACCATAAGTATCAAATCATCAGATTCTGATGTTAGCCTTCAGTTCTTTCTTACTAAGGAGCTAGTGAGAATTCTTAATTAAGGGGCTAAGCCTCTCATTTGCAGTCCACTTGCATTTTCCCAAATGAGTAGATTTTTTTTCCCTGCGTGTCTCTTGGTATTTTTGTTCCCATATCCTTCTGTATTTCTTCTGTGTGCCTGGTGTCTCATTACTATACCTTTAGTTTACAAAAGCCTACAGTTCACTCTTTTATTTTGATTTCTATACACTGTTGTGTTTGGCAGAAAAACTTGCTTTACTTGTTAAGTCATGTATATAACTTCTTTTTCTAATCTTGAATATTTTTTCCCTCGTCACTGGGAAAGATACAGATTTTAAATCCATTTGACAAGTTATTGAGCTCTAAGTTGTAAGTACATACAGTTTCCCTGGTGCCATATTGTTTCCTTTGCAGCACCATTAAACATCTTACCCCCATAATAGTTGATAGACTTTTACTGTTGAACTATCTAATACCCACTCTTCTGTAAGTTACGGTTTAGAGGCATTGATATTTTACTGTATAATATCCAGTATCCTGTAAATTATAGAAGTACTTTGTAAATTGAAAATATGATATTACTTATTATGG